>NW_026862755.1:0-13727 GCF_026571515.1 Ruditapes philippinarum | reverse complement strand
TTCTCCTGGGAATTCTACTAAATTGGCTACAAATGACGCACAATTTGATGTCATACGTCTTTTCGTGTTTTATGTAATCAAGGAATATGGTTTGTTTGTACACGGTATTAAATCTTAAGACTTTGTAGAACATCAAAAAAAAGATTGATTTAAATACATCAGATTGCTTCGATATTGAATCTGTCTTTTTAATTCAAGAATTACTGTTAATGTATGCCAACAGCCATATGACTACCCACCAATCGCTCTTTCATAATCCACCTGTTAGGTCCAAATATGTTTTTACGCCTGATATATTTCTGCTAATAAGCCGCGAACCAATCTGTCTTGTACATTTAGATCAGCACAAACAGAGTATTACACAATAATAGGCGAGTCTCTTTCTACATCGAAGTCCAGGCAGATCTTGACAAAGACATATAATTTTATGCGCACATTTTACAAATTGATACTCATATATGAGCGGAAAACGTTTATTTAGTCATTCCTTTACAAAAAGTTAGGACTTGATTACTATATCTGACACAAATGACAATCAATCATTCAATCAATCAATCAATCAATCAATCAATCTGTAATGATTAAAATAATTATTGATTAAAATAGATATAAAATACAAATATAAAAATCAACGAAGCAATATCGAATGTTAAGAAAATGTTTTTATAAAAATATTTTTACATTATACTTATAATGACCTCATTGAAAGTAAATATATGCTGCGCAACAACAAATTAAAATTGGTAATGTTCCTTTAATCTGCAACAACTTAAGAAATCAAGATTAAATGAAATAGTGGGTTTTGTTATATAAATCATTAATTTTTTGCATTTAAAAACAGCGACAACCTTACGGGCAAAACATACAGGTATAGATTTGTAAAATGTAACTTACAGGAGAAATTATCAAACATTTTTGCACAACCTTTACTAAAAAAATATAGTTATTTAAAACAAAATTAATTTATTTGAAGGAAGATATATGCTAAAAAGACACCAAATTAATACAGTTCGAGAAAGGATGCTGTTAGTGAAAAAAGCTGTTTCTTTCGTCCAAAATATATAAATTTTAAAACAATGCCATCTTTCGAATATTATTATTTCCATACTTTTAATTAATCAGTAATTTATTTCTTTGTAGGAAGTGATACTAGATCAGTATATCTTTAAAATAGTTTACCACCGTTTCATACAACCACAGCATAGGAAAGTATTTGGGAAGTTGGCATGTTTTGTTTTTATTGATTATACATATATACTACAACATATACATAGCATAATACAAGATGTCACATTGTCAAGGTCACGGACATATTTTGAACACCGCAATGTCCGTTTAAAATGATTTCCCGTTTAAGCGAAATGAAAAAAAATCGTTTTCCACTGCAAACAAATGTACCTTTTGTGAGAGTGTTTGTTCGAAAATAAACATTAATAAATATTTAAGTATGAAATAATCAACCCATAAATAAAAACAAAAAAAGTTATATAAGATAAAACTCAAAGTACATGTTTTATTCTTAATTTCAATACGAAAGTAAATCATCAAAACGGCTATTCAACAATTATTTCAAATTCAAATTATGTCTCGTAATTATTTACAATACGGTTATAAATAACAACATGTTACTCATAATTTTAAATGCCCTAAAACATTCATGAATGTTCCAATATTTAGCTTTTGACTTGGGCAAAATCATGTTGGAGAAAATTGCATGAAGTTCAAATATATTAAGGATAAATAATTCTGACGCATTAGAATTAACAACGATTTTTATTATTTGCGTGCTTATGATATGAACAACACCGCGTGTACTTGAAACATTCTACCAAGCCATAAAGGTTTGGTCAAATATATACACTGAAATAACTTCCTTTCAGAAAAATATTTATTTGAAGCGGAATGAGACAATAACGTGATGACTACCGTTAAGTAAAATGAAACGTGTTCTAATTCGGTAATTGTACTAATATAGTTGATAATTGAAACTATACAATGTTTTTCAAGTCGAAATCGTGACCGCCAAAAGTAAATGGCTTACTGCACAACATAAAATATGTCAAATAGAAAACTTTTAATACATTAACAGAATGCGTATCTTATTATAACGTATAATACAAGATATAGATGTTTGATTTATCAGTAAGAAATCAAGAACGATTCATGCGGATACGGACCCCATTTAGTAAGAGTTTCCATATTAGTTTTTTTTAAGTAATGACGTTATAGAGGAAAATACTGTCATGTAACAAAAATGTAATGAATATACTGTTATAAGTTGATACGAAAACTATCAATGAAGCCGAGAGCAGCTTCTTATATATGATAATTGTGATGTTTCCCTAAATTAAATTTTAAAAATCAACTTTATAAGGAATATCTCAAATGACGAACTATAAAAGGTAACAAGTAAAAAATTGCTGCGAAATGCAGCAATGTGATTGTCACGGCGAAAAAAAGAAAAAATACAAAAAAAACGTTAAGTATAATGTTAAGGTATCTCCAAATAGCATTGAGTTTAATTGACAAGGAGGTTTTTAAGTATTGTAATGTAACTTGTTACAAGAGCCATGCATATGTAGTAGAGCAGAATAATTTATCATTCTTGTGCACTGCATACCTCTTGAGTGATATCTATCCACATATGAAGTTTCATCTTGATATCTCAAAGCCTTTTGCAGTTATGCTCTGGACGAAATTAAGTATGAAAAGTAACAAAGGGCAATACCTGAAAAATAATGCACGGTAGGTGTGTGCCGCACTCCTCCTCAATGAGATTTATCCACCTATGAAGTTTCACGTTAATACCTCTAACACTGTTTGAGATAAGCTCCGGACAAAAAGTTTGAAAAATAACAAAGGGCAATAACTTAAAAATTATAAAGGGTATCATTCTTGCGCACAACATTCCTCTTCAATAAGATCAATCAACCAATGAAGTTTCATGTTGACATCTCAAAGACCTTTTGAGTTATGCTCCACTCAGGTGAAAAATTAAGTATGAAAAAGTACAAAGGGCAATTACTCAAAAACTATGAAGGATAGAGTCATCACTCTTTTGCACTGCACACCTCCTGAGTGAGATCTATCTAACTATGAAGTTTCATGTTGATATTTCAATGGCTTTTGTAGTAATGAAGTTGTAACCTCTAACAATTTTTTAAATAAGCTCCGGACAAAAAGTATGAAAAATAACAGAGGGCTATAACTCAAAAATTATAATGGGTAAAGTTATAATTTTTGTGCACAACATTCCTCTTTAATAAGATCTATCCACCTATGAAGTTTCATGTTGACATTTCAAAAGCTTTTTTAGAAATATGCTCCACTCAGGTGAAAAATTTAGTATGAAAAATAACAAAGGGCAATAACTCAAAAAATATGAAGGGTAGAGTTATCACCTCCTGAGTAAGATCTATCCACCTATGATGGTTCATGTTATATCTCAAAGGACTTTGTAGTTATACTATGGGACAAAAATTAAGTATGAAAAATAACAAAGGGCAATAACTGAAAAATAATGCACGGTAGGTTATCATTCTTGCGTGCTGCAATCCTCCTCAATGAGATATCCACCTATGAAGTTTCAAGTTATTCCCTCTAACACTTTTGAGATAAGCTCCGGACAAAAAGTATGAAAAATAACAAATGTCAATAACTCAAAAATTATAAAGGGTAGAGTTAACATTCTTGTGCACAACATTCCTCCTTAATAAGATATATCCACCTATGAAGTTTCATATTGACATTTCAAAAGCTTTTTTAGAGATATGCTCCATTCAGGTGAAAAATTTAGTATGAAAAATAAAAAAGGGCAATAACTCAAAAATTATGAAGGGTAGAGTTATCACCCTTATGCACTGAACACCTCCTGAGTGAGATCTATCTATATATGAAGTTTCATGTTGATATCTCAAAGGCTTTAATTTGTAGTTATACTCTGGACAAAAATTTAGCATGAAAAATAACAAAGGGCAATAACTGAAAAATAATGCACGCTCGGTTATCACTCTTGTGTGCAGCACTCCTCCTCAATGAGGTCTATCCACCTATGAAGTTTCAAGGTGTTACCTCTAACACTTTTTGAGATATGCTCCACTCAGGTGAAAAATTTAGTATGAAAAATAACAAATGTCAATAACTAAAAAATTATAATGGGTACAGTTATCTTTCTTTCGCACAACATTCCTCCTCAATAAGATCAATCCACCAATGAAGTTCATGTTGACATCTCAAAGATTTTTTTTAGTTATGCTCCACTCAGGTGAAAAATAAAGTATGCAAAATTACAAAGGGCAATTACTCAAAAACTATGAAGGGGTAGAGTTATCACTTTTTTGCACTGCATACCTCCTGAGTGAGATCTATCCATCATAAAGGCTTTTTGAGTTATGCTCTGGACAAAAATTAAGTTTGAAAAATAACAAAGGGCAATAACTGAAAAATTATGCAGGGTAGAATCATCATTGTTGTGCACTGCAGCAGTGACTTCTCCTAAATATGATTTATCCACCTTTTTAAGATATGGTCCGGACTAAAATGAGGACGGAAGGACAGACTGAAGGAAGGACAGGCGGACGGAGGGAGACTAATTTTATATCCCCAACCGCCTTTTCGGCGGGGGATAATTAATCATTTTCCAGCTTATAGCTAAAGGAAAATCAGAATTTTGCTCACAATAATGAGACATGAATTCTGAATGAAGTTCAGAAGACTTTGTGTAAAAGACTGATTTACGGACCAAATTAAGTTATTGTACAACCTGGTATGGTAAATGCTTACTGTGAAACGCATATGGAAAAACCAAGTCTCATGTTAGGGAAAAAATGTTTTATGGTGCAAGAAAATGAAATTATCCAAAAAAGACAACAAGAAAAGCATTGATGCAAAGCATCAAAGGGCGACGCCAAAAGAAATTGACCTAAATACTTAACAAAAGATGTGTACTTTATAGCTGTACCATTTCATGTGACCTGGAGGCTAGGCCCAGTTTAAGTTGAAACTTAAACCAAAAAGAATAGACACTGTCTTGCCAAGATGCAAAGACAATTTATAGTCAATTAACCAATGTTAAGATTTATTTTACCAGATTCAAGGATACCTGAGTCATCATCATATAATCACATGCACGAGTATCGAACCTGGGAAGAAAATCTAATCATATTTTTTCTTCCCAGGTCTGATACTTGTACCTGTGCATATAATAAAGCTTATTGCTTAGGGTTGCAGACATGTCATTGACATATATTAGACATAAAAGAGGACCTAAAATGAACATCAGGGGGACACCATAGGTACTCAGAGCAGAAGTGGAAGGAGTACCAGCCACATCAACCAGCTGCTATCAGAGATAAAACTTGAACCATGTAAGAATGTCATTACATATGGAAGATGCTTGAAGTTCCATGAAGAAGAAGAAAAAGAACTTCCTTATGTGCAGTATAGTGTGATCAACTGTATCAAATGCTTTTGTAGATCTAACAGTATCATGCAATACTGCCTTTGTCCATTTCAAATTAAATGCACTTTATTAAATGAATAAAACATGTGCCAGTCGCAAAACCACTTCTAAACCCTGACTGAAACTGCCTGACCATGACTCGAACACATGACTTTCAGAAGACCAACTGAGCTATCCGGCCGGCTACACATTTTCTCTTAAATAATGAAACAGTTCTAAACCACAACATATTTCTCCACTATATTGATTAATGTCCTTGAATTTCTGATGTTTACAGAGCATAGTGAATTAAACTCATGTGCAGTCACAGGATGAGAAAAACTTTCAGCTTCACCATAACTCAAACCTGTGACCCACAGAATAATTAATGTACCGCGGCTGTAGCGATTGAGCTATCTGGCCACTTATACAGTTTCTCCCCTAAATAGTGAACAGTTCTAAACCATGACAGATATTTAGATTTTTAAATTAACAGATAAATAATTCTTAATTAATAAATAAGAAAAATAAAACCTTACATTATAACTCATATAGTCTTAATCAAGATAACAATTTAATATACCATTGTATAATTATTTTTACTAAAAAGGGCTTAGATAGTTATTGGTTGTGCCATTATTTATAACAGGTCAATTTGAAAGTGAACATAACTGTGCTAATTCATGTACAATATCTATTTTTTGTACAGATAAAAAACTAACCTTTTTTCTATGATAAGAAATTTTATGAAGACTGATTTGTATTTTGCATCAAGGGCACCGGGCGAAAACATGAAAATATTATGCAACCAACAAACCACTTCGTGGTAGATTGTATTTTCATGTTTTCATCTGGCGCCTGGTTACTTTTTGTACTTTGTTGGTTTTCATGTGGCACATTAAATCACCCACTATAAAATTTAGAGTACAAATTTATTCAAGGGCAAGTAACAATCTACTCTATGAAAAGTATGTTGTCGTGTTGACTCAGGAGACCTGGAGATTGAGACCGGTGTCCCTCCATTACAAATAGATAAGGCAGAAGCTGTCCATTTCAAACTATGCACATGTTAGAAAAAAAATTGAATGTAGCTATTCAGAATATGATTTGTTTTGAGACTTTATCAATTATATTGCTGGATCCAAGATTCAGGACATTTTCAATCAATACATGTATTATCATTTATTATAAATTAAACTTTAAATGAATGTCTCATCCCTTTAATAATAATGACATAACTGTAACTCTTTAAATTCAGAAATATTATAAATCTCATCATATCAATATACTAAGATAAACATGTATGCACATAACATTAATAATTCCCAGTTTCTATTAAATAAATATGAAATCCTAACATTAACATTGGTACTAATGGATGGAATTCAAAATCTAGTAGAAAGAAAACTATAATATATAAACTCTGTTATAGATACTATTATTAGCCAGCTAACACTGGGTATAAACATCTTTAACCTGACTAGACTGATCATGTATTATCATTTATAAATTTAAATGCAAGTCTCATCCATCATAACTGTAAGTCTTTAAATACAGAAATACACATAATTTTTTCATATACTATGATACACTTGTATGCACATTACATAAATAATTCTCAGGTTCCATTAAAAATAATTATAACATCCTATTAACATTGGTGTTTGGGTGGAATTCATAATCTTGTAGAAAGAAAACTATAATGTACATGATATTGTATAGTATAAAAGTAAAAAAAAAAATCTCAATAAAAATCATATAATAAAGATTAAGTTGTGTGAGTTTCTAAACATTAAATGCATATCTCTTATTGATTGATTTATTTGTGTATATATATATATATGTCATATAACAAAACAAATTAAGACAATTTATCACAGTAATATATCTATCACATTGTTTTTAACACAGTAATTAATTGAAAAATAATAACTTTACATTCATAATTAAATCAAAGATCTTGTTGACTTCAAGACAATATATACAACACAGGATAACCCATGAAAGTTCAATATAAAATAGAGAACTTATTTCCAATGGGGTCCTTTGATGGTAAAAAAAATATATTTTCTTGAGAACAGGCATTCAGGTCCATACTTAGAGATGATATACTGGACTGATGTTAAATTTCTAAGATCAAATAATATTAATTTCTATTGCACATTATGTTAATTACATATATCACATATTTGCAGGAATAATACTATGAATATGACTAGTTAACACACCAATGAAAGATATCTATTATATATATCACAAAACCAATCACAAGATACATTTATATAAAACATGCTATATTGATTAAAACAATTATCTCTAAAACTAATAAAAAATAAAATCAGCTTGTTCAAATTGTTTCATATTTTTGCTTAGTTCAGCTTTTACTTTCTTTTTAAAGTTAAAAAAGTTACTTTCCTTTTTAATATCAAGTGGGAGCATGTTCCAATCCCTAATACCTTGGTAAAAAACTGTACTTTTTGTAAAACTATTAACATGGGGTATATGAAAGTTCCCTACACTGTTTCTACTATTATAACAATGAACATCAGACTTTAAAGAAAAGTTATCATACATATAAGATGGACACTTTTTATTAAATATTTTGTGTACATGATTGAGTCTTAACTGTATGACTCTATTTTCTATATTAAGCCACCTAATACTGCTAAAATCAATAACTTTCAATGATTTTCTAGAGGAATAACCATGAATATAACGAACAACTTTGTTTTGTGCTACTTGAAGTTTATGTTTAAGTTGTTTAGTAATGCCACTATACCAAGATGAGCTGGCATAATCGAAGTGACACTGTATTAAAGAGTTACATAATAGTTTTCTTAGCTCCATATTCAAACTGTTGCCTTGTCTATACAAAAATTTTAATCGAGAGTTTACTTTTTGAAATATATTATCAACAATAGAAGTGGCTGAGAGATCATTATCCAAGATAGAACCGAGATACTTTACTGATGGCTGAGATTGTATGGTGTGATTATTACAGTGTATATTAAACTGCTCTAGTTTTGACAATTTCCTTACAGTAACAAATACTGTCCCTCATTAGACTAAACTATAAAACTATAACTGTATACATATCAAGTGTTTAAAATGAGCACCCATATGTATAGCTTAAATATTCTAACTTTTAATTTTAACAAAGGTTATTTTATGAGCAATTTATATACAAACACATAGAAAATAATAATTTCACATATTGATAGAATATTCCTCTAGCAGAATACCTATAGTATATGTGCTAACTGAACAAACTTGAAAAATCTGGTCTAAGGTATATAAAGCCAGTAAAAAAATATATATCAATATTCACTCATCATGGCCTCTATGCTTTTGATTACCTTACAACTGGTAAATTTTATTAAACAAAAATAGTAAGTAATACCTAATTTCAAACCTAAGATAGACAGAAAAGAACAAATAATTTAGTAAACATGAGTTACTTCCCCTTAAAATAGAGAAAACCTGAAACCCAAAAGAACACCCCAGACATCAAAAGTAAGAAATGTTGCAGGCTCAGTTTTATTAAGCCATGCAAATTCATGGTAAAGTATTCATTAGAAAATAGATGGCCATGTAACAGCAGTTTTTGCAGAAAATCGGATAGCTTTCAACATCCGGATACTGGTACACCTTGTAAAAACAACCATTCTGTGCAACAGATAAACGTAATATATAAAATTAATAGGATAATCGTTTATAACAGTCAATTACCTATCCTTATACTAATTGGCAGGTTAACTTTCTTCTTGTAGGAAAATTTTGAAAATATATAAATGTACGGCATCAATGTAGACCACAACGATATTCGAAATCCGGGTTTTAGTTTGCGAATTTCTCAAGTGTGTCGAAAGGATGTGCGGAATTGTGTAAATATATCACGCTGATATTTCGCGTGTTGATCAAAATACTGTTTAGATTCTACAAATGTATATGATTTGAAAAGAAAATGTTTCTATGTAACTTTTCACGGACATGGGCTGTACAATGATTGCGTAAAAAGCCAATAAAATGTCGGCTGTAGAAATCGAAATGAATTTTGTCACGTGACTTTTGCCCATGCTTCCGAAAACTACCCATCACAATATCACGGCGTTGAGACGCCGTGAAATAATCCAATAAAAAAATACTTACACATCTCTTTGATTCTAAAGAAAAATCCAAAGAATAGATGACTAATAATAATATGAATAAAATGAATAAAGGGTTTTCTTGTGTTTGAAAATATTGTATATAGTTTTGTTAAAACTCACCAATTTAGAAAGAACTATTTTATAATGAATATTTTAAATGACGGCCTATGTAAGGTGATATTAAACCTTACCTTACTTACACATCTATTTTATTCTAAAAAAACAAATCGTAATAATAATAATTAACTAATAAAGTTTTTCATGTTCTTGAATGTGTTTGATTTTTTTTAACACAACAATCTAACTAGAACTATTTATGAAGCAGTTTGTAATACAAATATCTCAGTTATCGCCAAAGTATGTAAAAAATGTGACCATAAAATGTCACCTGTCTTTTTTGATACATATCGTAATTATTTATTGTTACAGTGGCATAACATGTTTACATATTATCATTCCCATAAACCGTTGGAATCCAAACAATTTTAATAGTTTTACCAGGTTAACTAGAAAGTCTCTGCGATAACTATTATATTTACATATCAAACAGAGAGAATTAACTTAAGGTCGCATTAACGAATTATCAATAATGGAATACACCAAAACGCACTGTCTAAATTTGTAGGTGTATACATTATATGCTTTTCTTATGTACAAAGGTGCTGTTTGGGCAGCATACCCAAAGAACGTTGGGATCTGACGGCTATTATTATATAATGAAGCGAGGAATCAAGCATTGGCGTCTTTTAAATACTTGTGTCGGGTTCAGATTCATCTTTGTAAAACACTTAACTATTCTGAATCTCATTATTGTTCTTAAGATTTGTACTTTGCTTCTCAAACGTTGGTTATTTAATTCCCTGTTAGTACACATAATACCGAAACTGCGCTATTAAGCGAAGTATTTTTTTGCAAATAAGCCATATCTGTAGAAAGTCGTCGTACATATAACTTACTCTCGGATGACTCATGAACCAATTTTACTATTGTCAAAACAAACATTTAATTAAAAGTAAAAATATTGTTTTACATTCAATTTGGTTAATGAACAATGACGCAAAATAAAAACCAAGTTATATTATTTTGAATTCACTTTTCTAATTGAAAACATCTGTCATATTCCAACATTTTATAAACAATTGGATGGCAGATGCTTCATAGGTGTGTTAATTAAAGATCATATCATGTTTGCATGTTTAGTATTGCACTTATGAATGACATGACATTTTCCGACCAGACATTTGCACAAAATATCATGTTACATTTAGGATATTTACTGAAAATATTTCAAATTTATTTCGTTCAAAGACATTAAAGGCAAAATATTTCATTTGCCGTGTTGGACTTTCTTTAGGGATTCTGTTTTTCTCATTTGCAATTGTACCATTTCAAAAAAACATTTTGTGATATATAAAAGTCAGAGAAAATAAAATGTGCAAAGAATTTTCTGCTGAAAATCCTTCTTGTTTTATTGTTCTTATGGAAGAATTGACAATAGACAGAAATAGGAACGAAAAACTATCCGCTAATATCGTACATTTTTCAGTCCAAACAAACACTATGTGTGTAATAAAGTGCAGTTTCGGATAGGTAGGTGATGTGCTATAAGGTAAAGCACTCGTTTTAAAAAATTCTGACATAAGTCTGAATGAAAATTGCTCGTGGGACTCAAAATGTTGATATGCAGGCTTCATAACCTCAGATCCCTTTTCAAAATTCCATTTTATTTAGTTTCGCACATTGTTTTCTCGTTTAAGGCACTCACATTCTATTTGGGGACCATACGCCGCTTTTCACGGAATGGCACTACAGTGTTAAATTGAAGGTTCCATGATGACTGCCGTATCAACACATCTGCGGATGTTTCTAAATTCAAACAATCGCCATTTTTGTGTTTAAATGTTAAAGTTTGCTAAAGCCGGTGCTATGGGGCATGGAGTGTACTTGCACTTTCCAGTACCGTCAATGATCAGGCTTAATCAAACCGAGCCTGCAACATTTTCAATTTTGCCGTGTTGGGCTTTCTTTAGGGATTCTGTTTTTCTCTATTTTGAAGAAAATACATTACTAATAGATATAATTTATAACAAAACAAGAATTGTTTATTTCCTGTTTGGCTTTAAGTTACAGGTACATTGTAAATTCAATCATTTACACTATTTCTAGCCATTACAATCATGTTCAAATCCTTAACATAACTCATATCTAATACAATTTCTTGTTTTATTATGAAGAGTACAACGGATGTTATAACATTATAACATAATAATTGTTATAGTAGAAAGTACCCACGATGTGTCGTATGCATCACTTAGCGCATATTGTGCATAACCGACAATGCAATTTTATTGTATTCTTTAAGTTCCTGTGTTGAAGCAATTTTGATGATTATTCCATGCATGAGATGTTCAAATGTAACTGACGTATCTCGTAATAAGTTGTTCTATCTTATTATAACATTTGTAACAAGTTGTTCTCTTATGTTAAAATAAATTCATTTTCACTGATGAAGGTCAAGTGTTGACGAAAAAAAAAACACAAAAAGACACAAAGAAAACAATTTAAACTTTGTTTTGACCTGTATTATTCAATTGATTCTATTATAATTAATACCAAAAATTTATTTTCTGTTAAATACATTACACTGTTCAGGCGGTCCACTTTGGCTTCTATATAAATAATTGTTAGAGTAATAATGCGTAGATATTTCTCAATATAACCATTTCTGACACTACCATACAGAAGCATCAAAAAACGTCTTAGAATAAAACAATCTGCAAGCCCTGCTTAAAAGATCCGGTTTTAGATTAATCCATCACTTTCAAATTATAATCTTTCCTTTCAATGTATAAGTGCATGAATTTGTTTTTTTTTTCTAAAAATAATTTTTAATCCTGAAAGATTTTAACTGCAAAACAGATGTATATAATTTCACTGTTGATGACATGTGTTAAGGATTTGCAACAGTTTTTGGAATTTGCATGTTAAATGTAAAAGCTGTAAGCGAACGACGAGACCCAAATGCACCAAGAGAAAATATTGAAATAGCCAATTTGAAAAATATTAATGCGATATAGAGTGTAATAGACGTTAGATATAGACGTTCCATTTTGACCTTTCTTAAGTGTTTTTTAAAAAGAACATTGTCAACAAGAAAACCTACATATCTTGAGTCATGAAAATGTGATTGAAATTGTCCCTTTAGTAATAATCTAACTATGGAATGAAGGATAATTTGAAGTTAATAACACTGACATTTCCCTTCGGAAAATGTTGTGGTTTTTTCTCTGTATGAAGGTAAGAAAATGAGGTTTGACTAAAGATATTACAAGAATTATTCGTCATTTCGCCAACAGCCAGAATGTTTTGCTGTATTAAAATATAGTTGCCAAAAAGTAATTCAAACAACATATACAGTGTTGTTTATTGTAAAACTGATAACAATGAATATGCATGTTATAAGTCTGGAATTGCCACATTGTAGTAATGAACGCTTGCCTTTCATGAAACACACGTTTAGTTACCAATCTTTAAACGTGCACTTATAAATACTCCACCACTTAAGTTTTAAGATAGTTTATATTTGTAATTATGACATAATGAACCTCGAACATATATGCCTTTACCAAAGACAAAGTTCTCACACATCATAATAACATCGACGTGTTTTAGGCAGACAACCTTATGTATTGGGTTACGTGAATGTGGTGCTTTCTAATAAACAATAAGCAACGTTTATTTAAGACAGTCGAGTCAAGCCTATTTTCTATTGGGAATTTTACGATGGTTTCATGTTCCTATGACATGCAATGGTTTTGAGAAATGGCATCTTAAAGCAATATATATGATTATTTCCGTGTAGTAATATTATTAGAAAAACACGATGTGTCTGCAAGTAAGGAGTTCTGTCTTTGTCGTTGTGGTAATATTTTATTCAGATAAAATTGGTATGCATATGAGGAATACATGATTGAGTAACATACAAACTAGCTTGCATGCATACAGTCGGGGATATTTGCAAGACAGAAATGACAATCCCCATTCTTCTGATATTCATGTCCGCCACAATACTTTTAATGGTAGGTATTTTTCTAAAGTTTTGCTCATCCTGCTTTGAGAAACAGCAACAATAAATAAAC
>NW_026862754.1:0-156495 GCF_026571515.1 Ruditapes philippinarum | reverse complement strand
TATTATTTATTTATTCTCATTTATTTATTTATCTATTTATTGAATTTAAATTGAAATAGTTTTGCAATTTACAAGGTAATACAATGTTTTTATGATTTGTTAATGTGTTTATGCCTTGGCTTACATTTTGACAGCTAAAAATCTTATCGCACTTTCCACATTGCACATCATTATTCCTTTGATACATACATGAGGATACACACATATTGCCAAGTACATTGTAATCACCATAACAATCAAAATGTGATCATTTAATCAGATCCGTATGCTCATTATGCTGCTTTTTTCGTGCCGTCTAGAAACGGGTATTTTTGTTAGTCACAAATTGATGGTTATGAAGCTTATTGTTCAACGATTCATTGTCTTGCAACGTCAAACACTAATTACATAAATAAATGGTTCATACAAAACAATAATTAACAAACTATTCAGAATACATCAAAAATGTATCCATCATTACTTAGTAATAAAGAAGATATTGTTACAGTAACTGAGAAAGTACCAGATAAAACGTTGGAACTTTTTTATTTTGTTTGTTTTTTCCTTATTTCACACGGCAATTTGTGTCCTCAGAAACAGTTTCATCCGACGAAATATGAAACATACTATCATATTAAATTATATACGTTCTTTGTAATCTGTTATTCATAGGGCATTTCTGTAACGTGTATAATTGTTATAACCATGTTCGAAATATCATCTCCAATGCTTTTACTGCATAACGTATGAAGCAATCATCTGCATGAAATCATTTCAACACTCCTTACCTGCCAGAAGAAACAAACATCATGCTATATGCTGAATATAGAATAACCTTTTATTTGTTTCAAGTTATTGTGGACCACATACATATGAAAACAAGATTTAATGATATAACGACTTTACAATGACAACAATAAAGACACACACAAATTGCTCGTCCAAGAAAAACAGAAAAGAAACAAATTACTTAGAACTTATCAAAGAACAGCTAAATTCCTAATCTAAAGAAATGGTTTTGTTAATGGTTGGTATTAATCACATTTTCTTATTACTAAGGTACATATATCTTACGTGAATTATTGCAGTTGTAAAATTGTTAAAAATGTTAAGAGATTTGACCTGTTTAAGAGTGTGCTAGAGACGAGAAGGGTAGCTTGTACTATCCGCTACCGTTAACGAATAGGTTCAATCAAACTGCGTCTGTACCATTGCCAGATTTGTCGTTTTGGGGTGGGGGGGGGGGCGGGGGGAGATTGTATCGTCAAATTATATAAATTTTAATGGGGTTATTACCTCTTTAGAGCATGATTTTATCTTTTCAATAAGGAAATAGGTTAAGATTTGTCTCATTTTGAGAATGTAAGTGAACGCCAGGCCAGACTTATTCCTCCAGTTTTAGAGATAAAATGGTGTCAAATTGTCTCTGCTGCTGTGCTAAGCATATGAACATTCTTACACACACTTATGTTATGTCAGTAAATATAAAGTCATTAAGTGAGATAATATTGCAAAAGTATTTGTTCTTCTTCCATCTACAAAAGATAGTCCTATTTGTTCGGTCCACGTACGAAAAGTGTTTGTAAATCGTTCTTCTTAATCAAGGACAAATAAATACGTAAATTCAAGAATTGACAATTTGATGTTTGCGAAGACGATTGCTTAAAATTTGTGCAAGACAAACACTTACTGCATGCATTATAAAACAAGTTCGCCCAAAACGATAGTCAACAAACTATTTAAAACAAATTATGCACAACACTTTATCATAAAGCGTAATAAAGAAAAAAAGAAAGATTTTATTTCAGTTATTTTAGTCAACGCAACGGTGCCGTGTTAAACATAAAGTTAGATCAATTTGGCATCTTAGATAAAGCATGTCGATAATTGCCGTTATGTTGCTGTAAATGATCATCGTTTCTTTTCATTTAAATATGAACTGTTTGTTGAATTTTAGTCATGAAAAAGAAAGTGTTGTTATAATGAAGTGTTTCATGGATTGCTTTGCTTACTTTCACAACAATAACTGTTTCTTTTTATCCAACAAATTTTATCTTGTCTTTTTTAATATGTGTATGCAATTGAAACTTTTCATATAACGCAAATATTACAAATATTTGTTCTAAAGCGATATGTTACAAAATAGTTATACTTTGAGGTCATGAATTCCTCGAATTATATTTCATTATTATACAGATATCTGCTTTATTAAAACATAACACATTTACTAAAGGATTGAAACAAGTATACCTGTTAAGATAATTTCATGACAATTCCTTATACGATAGTTGCTTTACATTGAAAACGCTTTTTCAAATGTCTGAATGCGAGTCGTCAATATAGTACAGCAGATGGTAAACACAACATTTATATTGATGTGTTTGGACTAGAACAATTGCTGATATGATGAAATACAGTTTTGAATTATTTATATCTCGTTTTTCCGCATACTTGATATACACACATCAAATGATAATTTATATATGATAAACTTGTGTAATAAGTGAAAAATCATTTACAGACAGTCATAAATTGTTATATAAATAATTTAATAAGAATTGATTATTTCTACAATTTTCGTTTAAAACATTCAAGAGGCTTGGCAATTACCAATTGAAAACACTTTTCATAAAATAAATTCGAAATGGGAAGTTTAGAAAAACTGAATCGTTTGAGGGAATAAAATATACTTGGTCTTGCAGACTCCATTTTACGACACATAAAGAAAACAATGGATGCATTCAAAATTGTAAAAAGTTTAATATAATTAAATTATTTAATATAAACATTTTTCGTATACAGAACGACATAGGTCTGCTAAATATTTTGGATTGGATGAATTTGAATAACGAGTGCACCATTAACATTTTAATCAAATACTGTGCATGTCTAATATAAATGTGTTCATTTCCTGTTACATGTAACGATTAAAAATACGTAGCTAAATCACAAATAGTAATATGTAAAGCATACTAAAAAGCTATTAAATACAAAGTTTGATTATTAGACTGATTAGATTGATTAATGTCTTTACCATCATTTATATTAGGATTTTTGTTCTCAATAATAGTCTTTCTTTTTTTGTTTTACAGTAATGATTTGAATATATCTACAATATCAAAGCAATGTAAATGATAAGTATTTTGTATTTTTTAGAGGTCTAAAGTTTAAATTTAATCATACGATATTGTTTTACACAATTAACAGTAGAAACAAAATCAACTTTCCTTGCGTGCATATATAACTTCCTAGAGTAACGTTTGCTTCAGTGATGGATACTACATATATATAACATTATACATTGTTCCATTTAACAATTAGATTTATATTATGCACTACATATGGATCACCTGATAAATTGTCCCATTTGACGATAATGTTTTATACATAAACTTGATACGCACAGTCCATTTTACTTTATGTGTTACATCTATTTAGCTCACAAGGACAATCCAAATGTCATTTTAATATTTTAAAAATGAATTTACCATTTTGAACTTAAACATCTTCATGAAATCTTTCACCAGCTCTAATTACCGAACTAGAAACATCATGTGATTTGACATTTCTCAAGTAATTTGGACGCAAACAAAGAACAGACAGGTTTTATTATATAACGAGTGTATGATGAAAGTAATGAAGAAATACAAGAATTGCTAGTCCAAAAATAATATAAAATATTTTGTCTAGAACACATCAAAGTGTAAGTAAATTCCTATGTGCAAATAATAGCATTATAGTAGAAAACAAAAGCAACAATGTAATCTGTTCTAACAAAATGTATAGTGAGTAGTTTTAGGAAACTGTTCACTCCTAGCATTATCTATTTTGATGACAGTGTCATTATAACTAACTATGCATAATAAACAGATCAATATTGTTTCGATATTTGTATATGCACACTAAATTCCTATAAATCAGAATTATTCGCATATTTTACATATTTTACTGTTGCCTCCCTCAGCACTTGAATCTATTAAAGAGTATTTAAGTTCATATTTTACACATATAATATACCATTGCTAACAGCTGACTGTAGCGGAACATGTCAACAATTTATCAAGATTTTTTTTCAATTAAAAAGCAGTGTTCTCGTATTCAAGAGCAACATGTCTTTTCTAGGTCAGATATAACACAGAAAGCCTTTTTATATCAATATTTATATTGTACTTAAGATAACAAGAAATGTTACAATATAAATTGTTTTGACACGTTTTATATCTTAGTAACATTAATTTACATAACATTTTTTCTTGTGTGTTTAAGTGATCCGTATCTAATACGTGTAAAAGGTCATATAAGTGCTCTTTTTGTATGACGATTCACCGAAAACAATTACATATGATTAAATATATATGACAATTCATTCACTTAATATTGTCTGAAGGTGGACGATATCCTTTCTTTACATTATATGTCTGACTATTGAATAACGTACATTATCTTTTGTCAGTGTTTTAAGTACTCGTCATAATTATATTTATGAAGATATTAAATAAGTACCGTTCAAGCAGGTGCTAGGGGGCGTGATGGATGTGGCGCGTTTTCAATATTTCTTATGTACAGACTCATTCAAACCATTTTTCATGGAATTTTGTTGTAATTCATGCTTCAGAGGGATCACATTTTGTCCAGATATTTTCATCAATTTTTTAATTAGGCAAAAACACCAAACGTTAAATGGGAGTTATTAAGTGTCTATGCATTAGCGGATATTTTCAACAAAATGGCGGTTTTTTCCTTCGATATCTACAGCTATCATAAATACACGTATATATTCAATATGAAAGAGTAATACCATTATCAAGATATATATCAAAATGGCCGACTCTTAGGTATTAAACGCTATTGTTTGGATATATTTTTTTAATGTTAATAGAAACATTTGCTGTATTTAAAACTTTAATTCTTTCAGCAGCAACATACTGTTTATCTGTTAAATAGATATGCGAAATTTATATATATATATATTACAATATGTCCGTATGTAAATATAAGTTCATCACTGGTATATTATACGAATGCATACCATAGATGTTTATAGTTTATAGAGAACTCATTGTTCATTCAAATGTCTCTCTGCAGAAGTTCACATTCACATTCAATCAATGTGCTAAATGCAACATTTAAATGTTTCACTTTTAACGCCTACATACTTTTTAAGAGTGAAATAATTTTGTTCTATGATGCATGATATGTGTTTAACCATTTTAAGTTCAGATGAAATACATGTCTGATATTTTACAATTTATTGGAACCAGAGGATTTGTTAACTGCTTTATCGCACGAGAGACACACAGGGAAGATATTTCCCTATAATATCATATTGCTACTGGAGTATTAAACACGGGACACTTATTCAATACAAAGGTATATACCGTTCAACGTTTGAGAGTGAATTGAATTGATGGAAATAGTAATTGAATTATAACGGGATTATATTCAGCTATAAATTTAACTATGTTCACATAAGATGTGGCCTTTGCAAGAAAGTTATTTCTTTTTTAAATGTTTTTTTTATATATGAAGACTTGTGTTGAAGAAATAATTTTCACAAACCGCCAGGAGCGCGGTAAATATATTGCACAACCTTATAACTTATATATTAAATATGAAAGTATCATAATTTCCCCAATCAACTCAACCATACATTTATATTATCTATATAGTAAGCTATATAATATGTTTCCAAAGATAACAAAACGCAACTTTTTGTTTAGGGAGAATTATCTTGTGCATTGCCCATTATTTTACCGATTATTTAACATATGTTATTCAACTATTCGAAAGTAACTTTTACAATGATTTTAACGAACATGAAATATACATGAATTTGTCACAGTTAATAAATATATGCATCAACAGACCAATCCAATCACCTTGATATTACAAAAATTGAAATGGCACAAATATATAAAATACACATGCAAATGATGATTAAATTATATAGAAACACTTCATGAAGCTAATTAAGCACATTATTTCTGTTGAACTAATGATTGCTGGAGATACACATTTTAAGAGAATTGAAACCAAATAACATATATTTATCTAAATAAACAAAACGGGCAGATTTGGCTTGGACCGCAATATATATCTTAACCAAAACCTTCCAGGCAGACAAAAAACACTTAAGAACGATAAAAAATAAGTTTATTTTTTGTACGAGTAAATATTGCGAAACAATAATCTCTTTTTTGTGTTCATTGCGCAGTAGCTAAGAATGTTGGTATCTAAATTAGCCATTTGACATTCGACAATATTTTATAATAATAACAATATAACAGCCTCTTCGAGTCTTTGCTTGGACCTATTGTTCATTGTTTTCTTTTCAGTTTTCCTTTTTTTGTATTTATCATTTTATAATTTATTGTTGTTTTACTTTAAAAATGTAAATATTAAAACACTTTAATTCACAGGTAGTAGACATATAAACTAGTGTGCATAATATTTACTTTAAAAACAAACTTCAGTTTCAACTATCTACTCACATTGGCACAAACCAATTATACATAGCGCAATATGTTCAAATAAACACATGAAATTGATCATAATTTGCATTTCATGACTGAAAGTTATGATCTAAAAACTTCTCGACACTCATTATCATTATTATAGATAATTTACAAACTAAATATGGTACAATTCAGTTATGTAAGAATTTTATATAAAGAGAGAAAAATAATGTATTGCATAAAATTGTTCATAAATTGTTGATTGATTAGAACAGTTCTCTTACACGAAATTTTCCTGGGAAATGTTCACTTTACATGCAACCATTGTGCACCAAATGTTAAATAGTAAGGCAACTGATGCAAGCTCACACATGGTATGTTTGTAATCTTAGATTGAATTTGCATGTTTTTGTTGGTGTTGTTGTTTTGTTTGTTGTTATGTTTTGCTGTTCTTTCAACATTAATTTGAATGAGGAATGATAATAATGGAGCCCAAAACGGCAAATAGAATATGTTGCAGGATCAGTATGATTGAGCCTGTTCATGAACTACCAGCTATTGTCCACGCCCCTAACACCGGCTTAAACTGAATAAGTTTATATTAAAACCAAATTTTAAGTTGCAATGAGGATCTGGTAAGATGACACATTCAAACATTCACACGGTAGATAAAACAAGCCCATTATCATGGTCATGTCCCAATAACGTCAAATGTTTAGGACATCATTAGACAATGAATATTAACATAATCACTGAAAATTGGAATAGTTGATTTATATATATATAAATTACTTATAAACTATAATAGAAAACGTTTATCTTGTTAAATAATTCTTTTCTAGACTTATTGCTATTTGAATATTTGTGTTGTACTTAAACAGTTCTTAAAATTACTGTCATGTGACATTTATTTAATTTACAGCTGTAGGATTATTATTCTGTTTATTGAAAGTTCCTTTCAAGTATTCCTAAAGGAATAGTGTATATGTTTATCATGTATATTGTTTCATTAAACAGATGTCCAGTTTAACGAAACTTCCAAATAGCAACATTAATGTAGGCAGACTACTGATGAAAATGCATAACAGAATTGATCATTGATTAAAATATAATAATTTTACTTACTTTTATCTACACCCCCTTTGTTTTTCCGTTTGGTCATTTTTTAAAGTATCCATCTGTAATAATCATGATCGAACACGGTGTTTTGGTTTGTTTTTTTTGTTTTTCGTTTTTTTTTTTTTTTTTTTTCAAGTGACCTTATCATTCATCTCGCCACTTAATTTCAAATGATTTTAAAGCAAATATCAATGTCGGTTCGTACTTTCTTTCTTTTTAAACTTTCTGTCTTTTTCATTTGTTCAATACAGTCATGTACTTTTTTTGAAATTTAAAACCTTCAATTCAAAGTAAAAATAAAACGAAAAATTAACAGCATGGCTCAATATTAACTTTTATAAACTCAGATTTAAGGATCATGTTCATGGATAATAATGATAATAATGATGAATCTAAGCCATTAGCTATATTAGAACTATTTATTGACGCAGCAGAAAGAAGTGAGTGAGTGGAGTGGTGAGTGAACGACGATTCGCTTGAAGTGAATTGGGACTGAGTTGAGTGACTGTGTGAATGCTGAGTGAATTGGTTAAGGTGAGATGTGAGGAGTGATACAAAGCAAGTCAAATTTTAGTTTAACAAGACAAAAACAGGAATTAAAACTTCAATATACAGATTAAACCAATTGTTTTGAATTAAAAGGTGAATGATTTTATTTTATTGATGGGATTATTTATTCATTGACGGGTTTTTTGGAAATAAATTGCAAGGGCAGTTTCAGCCACTGAAAGTTTAAAGAATTTAAATCTGCCAATTTAAGACAAAATAAATAAGCACGCTTATTGGAATTTTTTCCCAGTTTAAAAAAAAAAGATTTGCTTACAGTTTGAACGGAATTACCAATCCGTTGCCCCAGTAAGAAATGAAATATTTATTATAAAAATATTTCTATTTTGAGGGTGGGTTTTGTTTGATTTTTTGGTTTAATCCGGGGGCTGGAGTTTAAAATATACGCTAGTGAAAATTTAAATTTTAAAGGAACCCACCTATTTCAAAACAAGCAGGGAAAAATTGAGAATTGTATTTACCATTGCTTTTAAGGAAAGGTTAGTTAAAATGGTGTTTGTTTTTCCAAATTTAATAGTTAATGGAAACTTTTTTTTAAATATGTTTTTTTTAGAGAAAGGGGGAAAGCCTCGTTATTTTTGGCTTTTTTACTTCCCTCCGGAAAGGAATAGTTTTTAAAATGGAAACAACTTTTCACTCTCCTTTAAATTTGTTTCCCATTTTATAAAACAGTTTACTTTAAAAATAAAATTTAAAAAATTTTTAGAAATAACTTTAAATTTCATTTAAAATTTTGTAAAAAAACAATCGCAAACCAATTTTATAATGTACATGCAACTTGAAGTACATAATTCGTCTTTCTCTTAATTACGTAATCATAAATCGATGTTAGATAAGATATTATATTTTAATAATTTATACGTTGGCCGCTTTTTCTCCCTGCTTACTTATTCAGAAACAAAATGGATGTTGATATAATTCTAAAAAAGAACATAATATTTATAATGCAGTAGATGAAATAGATGAAAATAGCAAAATACCAGATAAAAATTGTTTTAAAAAAGATACTTGATTGACACATTAATATTTAATATTTAACTTGAAACGATTTCATTTATAAGTCTGCATTTAACAAATAAATAAATTATAGTAATTTTAAACACTTTGTCAAACTTTATTGATTTATCTATAAAATGTT
Organism: Ruditapes philippinarum; assembly: GCF_026571515.1. Taxonomy (NCBI): domain Eukaryota; kingdom Metazoa; phylum Mollusca; class Bivalvia; order Venerida; family Veneridae; genus Ruditapes; species Ruditapes philippinarum. The sequence goes on along the minus strand of NW_026862754.1, from coordinate 147,237 downwards.
ATTGAAAAATACCTTGCAAAAGCTACTCGTTTAAACTAATGCAATAATGAAAACACCGTTTTAATGAATGTATTTTATATAAATGTCCATCCAATTGGCTTGACTTTATTTAAACATTAAACAATATTAACAATAGATGATAGAATTATGATATTATATTCGTGAATGTATGTATCTTAATACTTGTACACATGATTGTCATTTAACTTAAATCATTAAGGGCATACCATTGACTGTGACCAGAAACAGTATTTCATGAAAAAGCATACATTAAAATGATATGATTGTCATGAGTATCAAAAACAGCTTTGTTTTTTAATCTATGTGAGATATGATTCGGTAATTCCTAAAATGTCAATATTTTACTTTAGATAACAACATATGTTACAGTATCCATTCTCATGACACTCTTTATATCTTAATTACATCAATTGATTTAGCATGTTCCATACTGAATTAGTATCCCATATCCTACAATGTTGTCAGACTTGCTTCATAATTATGTACTTTTACATGATGCTACATATAACACATAACACATCACAATCGATATATTAGTTCGTGTGAGAAAACGTTATTATATCATATTTCATGTATATTATATTTGAAAGAAATGACAAAAATATCGAACGCGCGTGTAAGGCGTCAAACTATTCAATGAAAACTGGTATAAATAAATTATCAAAACATAGAATAAAGATTAATATTCATTTTAATAAGACAACATTTAAGATATTTTCAAGGTAACGCTTAGATATTTGTTAAAACATGTTTCTAAAGAAGAAAGTAAGCATATCCAAAATTTGTAAAGTTTCATTAATACACAATTTTATTATCCAAAAGTTTAAAAACCTCACTTACAACACCTACAAATTTGCAAAATGATAACCTGTTGTATGATAGGGTTATGCTTTCAGCCATTATAAGTTCTTATAAGATAAATGTCTGATTTCTTACAATTTATTGGCACCAGAGGATTTGTTAGCTGCGTTATCGCGCGAGGCAGAGAGGGGAGATATTTCCCTATAATAGCATTTTGCTACGGCAGAATTAGACACAGGACCTGTGCAATATCAATAGATTGGCATTTACTATAAAGCGGAACTGCTATCTAGTATTTATTCATTGACGTGCATTTAATTGATGGGAATTGTCACGAAATTAACACGGATTATATGAAACTGGTACCTGCATATTAAATATGGTATTTGCAAGTAAGTTTTTTATTTCAAAAATATGAAAATATAGTTAAGTTTATAGTACAGATTCATTTTTGAATAAACTAAGTTTGTATTTCCTATTGATTAATACAGAAGCATTACTTTGGAAATTAAGACTTTCTATTGCAAACGTGTTGGCGTTGGCTTCGGTAGAGATGATAAGATGCTTTAAAAATTTATTTAAGAAACACGCGTGCAAAAACACTGATATAAATGTATATTGAAATGCAATGCATTTACCTTACACTTTATGTTGTCAATAGTATTTTCAATCGGTTATTTTGGACGATACTGCAAGTTAGCATAAACACGTATTACAGAATTGTGCCTGATTACATCTACAGAAACCTTTTCGTTTCACACTTGTTAAGCACATACGTATTTATTGCGATAAATGTCATCGATAAACAGCTGTACTCAACACATTTTGCTCTGGTTTTGTATGTCTTGTTTCCATTGTTATTTTATTACTCTGCAAAGCGTAAAGGTAAACTATGTTTATAATTTAACTTGACAAATAATGGCTTCAACAATAATTAATGCAGAAGGGTATAGACATCAGAAATAAGAGGGACTCTAAAATTTGATCTAGCATCACAGTTGCTGCCTTAAACCGGGAAATTCAATCTGATTATACGGAGGTATTTAGCTTGTGTAGACAATGATTGAAAACTGCATTATGAAATGTTCTTGAATGTTTGTCTGCTAAAAATGAAAATGTACGTGTTCATCAACATATTGACAAATTTCATGACTTAGATTTGAAATGGGTAATAACTTGACATCGCATAAGAATTGTTGTTGTTTTTTTTGCAAGAATAAACTCCATAGCAAGGTCATCTTAATAATTTATCATCAACGATCGTTGTCATTATATTTTCATTGAAAACAGGTTATGATTGCTTTGCATCAATACAGATTTGTATGCGATTTTATTATTTGCAAACCACATATGCATCGTAGATTACGCTTTATTGCAAATAATGTAAGTTTTAATTTAATTTACTTTAAAGAAAGAAAAAAAAGGTTCGATGATGTATCTGGTTATCTAACATAGCGAGTAAAGTATAATACAAAATTCAAATGACCAAGTAACGTGTTTGGCTTTCTTTGGTGACTTTTATTTCCTCTATCTTATCGCCACATCAGCGTTGTTTGTACCGTGTAGAACCTGTGAAAAGTCGCCCCGTACACGCAAGACATTATTGTTGTGTTTGTGTTTTTTTTAATTTTAACTATTTGGCATTTTCTAGTTGGAAGGTTCCAATATTCCTACTTGAATAATGTTGAATTACCCCTAGGATATGTTGCCTGCTTTTTAGCTCACCTGAGCATATGCTCAGGGTGAGCTTTTAGGATCACTCTTCGTCCGTCGTCTGTCGTCCGTCGTACGTCGTCTGTTGTCCGTTCACACTTTTAAAACGACATCTCCTCTGAAACCATAAGTCAGATCATAATGAAACTTCACAGAGATGTTCCTTGTGTGAAGCCTTAACAAAGTTGTTCAAAGAATTCCATTCCATGCAGCACTCTGGTTGCCATGGCAACCGAAAGAAAAAACTTTAAATATCTTCTTTTAAAAACCCAAAAGAGCTGGAGCTTAGATATTTGGCATAAAACATCTTCTAGTGAGTGTCTTCCAAGATTGTTCAAATAAAAGCCCTGGGGTCAAAATTGGCTCCGCCCGAGGGGGTCATTGATTTTCACTATATGCATATAGTAAAAACTTAAAAAACTTCTTTTAAAGAAACCAAAGAGCTAGAGCTAAGATATTTAGCATGAAACATCTTCTAATGAGTGTCTACCAAGTTTGTTCAAATAAAACCCCTGGGGTCAAAATTGGCCCTGCCCCGGGGGTAATTGATTTTCCTTATATGTGTATAGTAAAAACTTAAAAAAATCTTCTTTGAAAAAACCCAAATAGCTAGAGTTTAGATATTAGGCATGAAACATCTTCCAGTGAGTGTCTACAAAGTTTGTTCAAATGAAAGCCCTGGGGTCAAAATTGGCCCCGCCCCGGGGGTCATTGATTGTCCTGATATGTGTATATAGCAAAAACTTAAAAATCTTCTTTGAAAAAAACCCAAATAGCTAGAGTTTTAAAATATTAAGCATGAAAACATCTCCTAGTAAGTGTCTACAAAAGTTTGTTCATTAAAAGCCCTGGGTCAAAACTGGCCCCGCCCCAGGGGGTGTTCATTGTTTTTAACTATAAATGTTTTATAGGTAAAAACTTAAAAAAACCTTCTTTTAAAAAACCCAGTGAGCTAGAAGCTTAGATGTTTAGCAATGAAAACATCTTCTTATGGGTGTCTACCAAAATTTGTTCAAATAAAAGCCCTTGGGTTAAAATTGGCCCTGGTGGGGGTTGCAAAAGGGAGGGGAGGTCAATGTTTTTCATTTATAAGTGTTAGTAAAAATTAACATCACGAAACATCTTCTAATGGGTGGTGTCTTCCAAGTTTGTTCAAATAAAAGCCCCTGGGGTTAAAACTGGCCCCGCTCCGGGGGCTTATATACAGATGAGCGACCTCAGGGCCATCATGGCCCTCTTGTTTATCTTTGTCTTTTGACGTCTCATTTGTGATATGCAGGCTTCATAACCTCTGATCTCCTTTCAAAATTCCATTTTGTTTAGTTTCGCCAATTGTTTTCTCGTTTAGGGCACACGCTTTTATTACTTGGGGACCATACGCCGCTTTCCATGGAATGACACTACTGTGTCTTATATTTATTTATTTATTTATTGATTTGTTTATTTATTTATTTATTTATTGCTTTTATTGTCTTACTGTTTGCCAGCTAAACAATGTTATCGCACTTTCCACATTGCACATCTATTTTTATTCCTATGATACACACATATTGGCAGGTACATTGTTATCACCATAACAATCAAAATGTGGTCATTTAATTAGATCCTTATGCTTAATATGCTGCTTTATTCATGACATCTTCAAACAGGTATTTTTGTCAATCACAACTTGATGTTGCAAAACAAATAGTTATGAAGCTTATTGTTCAACGGTTCAACGTCTTTGCAACGGCAGACACTAATTAATTACATAACTAAATGGTTCCTACAAAGCAATAAGTAAGAAACTATTCAGAGTACATCAAAAAAGTCTCCATCATTATTTAAGGTATTAGGACCCTAATGGGCACTGTCAGGAACTAAAAAATTGACATCATAGGTCAGATGTATACCTTAAAGTACACCTGTATGCAAAATTTAAACAAAGTTTACCTAACGGAAATCAAGTTATGGCCACTTTTCTGAACTCAAGCTAGGATGTTATGAGGGCCCTTTTTTAGAAATGAGGAACCTTTAAATAATCTGCAATAACATTCTAATGAAAAATGTTTTCCCATTAATTTTTGGTTAGAAACAAAAAGTACCATTCAGCTAACAATCCACATAAGCAAAATTATGGTTTCTACTTAAAATTTATGAAATCTGTATAAAAATGTTACCCTACCCAATCCATTTTTACCACATGTCTGCCCATTTTTCTACTTAGGGAGCCTAATTTAAAAAATTCTTAAAATTCACCCAAATGAGTGCCTGTTTTCAAAGTTTCCCTAAAGTTTTTAAAAAGTATATTGGTTGATCTTGTAAAATATGAAATACTTTTACCGTCTAGTTTTAATTATATTACACTTTGAAAATATCAGGTACCATATTTATTACTAGATATAGCATAATTTAGCCAATAAATACCTATATAAATTAAAAAAATCAAAATTAAACACTTTTCTTTCCAAATGGGACATGAGAGATACATAAATAATGTTAAAAGAAAAAAAGAAAGAAAAAAAAAGTTGACCCTTCTGGGGATTGAACCCATGGCCATCATTTTCAATATAGTTAACAGCAGTTCTAGCCTATTTGAATACTCTTCAAAGCGGAGGTAATGCATTAGGATGCTAATACCTTAATACAGTGCATAATGTGGAGAACAGCAAAACAAATAATGTTATTTCATCTTTGGTACAAATGTAATATGTAATATTATTTGCTATCATAACAGAACATCCCGGACGTTTTAAAATGTGTATAATGCATTTTGCTACATAGTGAATAATAGCATGTTTTATTGCCAACAATAACTTTTATCATTGGATGCAGCCTTTCTGCTGACAGACAGTTAAAGTCTAGAAACGATTTTGATTGCAATTCGAATATTTCTCACAGCCTGCACGTTAATGCCCTAGGGCGGGTTGTGTACAGTACAGGAATAAAACAAAACCTATATAAATCCACTATATAGTATCGCGTTTGTCATATAAATTGTATATTTGTCATCTTTGATAAAGTATTATTCGTTGATGGACTGTGATGCAGATGCAGAATAAATTTATGTCGCTTTATATGAAGATAAAGTTTCGAGTGAAATTTCATTATAGATATATCATTTTAACTTGTTTTTTTTTAAATAATATGATTCATTTATGACATCACGAATTGTGAAATGCAGGTTAAGAAATGAAGTGTATAACTGCCTTATTTTTGTTATTAATTTCCTTATTACAATCTTCAGGTATGAAATAGCATTGTCACGTGACATGTTTTTATTAGTATTATTATCATTATCATTACTATTATTATTATTAGTATTATTATTATGAATATTATTATTATTATTATTATTATTATTATTATTATTATTATTAGACACGGCAATTTGTGTGCTTAAAAACAGTATTATCTAATAGAAAGAAGCATATTCTCACAAAAGCCAATTATATACGTTTTTTGTTCTCTGTTATTCATAGGGAACCTTGGTATCTTGTACATATTGTTATAACCATGTTCGAAATACCATCTCTAAAACGTTTACTGCATAAAATATGAAGCCATCGTCTGCATGAATTAATTTCAGCACTCCTTACCTGCCAGAAGAAACACACGCAATGCCATATAATGAATATTAAAATAATAAAGTCACAGCAATAACACGTATAATATCATTTTTTATTTTTTTTTTATATAATGAATATAGAATAACCTTTCATTTGTTTCAAGTTATTGTGGACCACATACATATGAAAACAAGATTTAATGATATAACGACTTAACATTGACAACAAAAAAGACACACAAGAATTACTCGTCCAAGAAAAACAGAAAAGAAACAAATTACTAAGCACTCATCAAAGAACAGCTAAATACCTAATCTAGAGAAAATGTTGTTTTGTTAATGCTTGATATTAATCATATTTTCTTACTACTAAGGTCGAGTTATCCTATACGAATTATTCCAGTTTTAAATATGTTAAAACAGTTGTGAGAATTAACCTTCATGGCATTATACTTTTCAGCCGTAGATGCAAAATTCGACGGGTTCAAATTATGAAATGCAGGTTAAGAAATGGAGTGTATAACTGGGTTTTAAGAAATTCGAAATTTTCATTTTCATGTTTCAATCATGTCAATGTTGAATTCTGCTTAAGCCAGTTCCAGTTGCAAGGACGATAGCTTGTTCTATCCGGTACCGTCCACGAATACGAACCTAGTCAGCAACATTGTCAATGATTTTAATATTTTCAATCAAAAATAAATATTTTGATAAGATCACTTAATGACTTATATATAACACAAATATTATACTATATTCAAGAAGTAGAATTAGAAAGAATGAGAAAGGAACACAATTTAGTCTTCTTTTATAGAAACTATATCATGTATTGTTTTTTTTGTTTTGTTTTTTGTTTTGTTTTGTTTTTTTTTTTTTTTTTTTTTTGGGGGGGGTCTTTTTCAAGGAAGGAGGCTTGTTGTCATGATGTATAATTATTTATACATAAACATGATACATGCGGTCCATTTTACTTTATGTGTTACTTCTATAGATTTTGTATCATTTAGCTCACAAGCACAATCCAAATGTCATTTAATATTTCTAAAAATGTATTTACCATTTTGAACTAACAGATCTTCATAAAATCGTTCACCTGCTCTGATTTCTTAGCTAGAAACATCACGTGAATTGACATTTCTCAAGTAATTAAGACACACGCAAGAACAGAGTTTTATTATATAACGAGTTTATGAGGGAAGAAATGAAGAAATAAAATAATTGCTAGTCCAAGAATATTGTATTATATTTTGTCTAGAACACATTAAGGTGTAAGTAAATTCCTATGCGCAAATAATAGCATTATTGTAAGAAACGAAAGCAACAATGTAATCTGTTCTAAAATACATGTATAATGAGTAGTTGTAGGAAAATGTTCACTACATTTCTTCTAGCATTTTTTATTTTGATGTCATCGTCATTAAAACTGACTATGCATAATTAACAGAGAATTGTTTCAATATTTGTACATGTACACTAAATTCTTTTAAATCAGATTTGTTCAATGTACCTTACATTTTACCTGTTTTATTGTCCCCCTCTGCTTGTTTTTGTATTTCTACATGTAAAAAGCACATAATCTATTAAAGATAATGTATGTTCATATTTTTGATCCATATAATATAAAATTGTTAACAGCTGTCTGTGGCGATACATGTCAATAGTTCATAAAGATTTTTTTTCAATTAAAAAGCAGTATGATTGTCGTTTTCGAGAGCAACATGTTTCATCTAGGTCAGATATAACACAGAAAGCCTTTTAATATCAATATTTATATTGTACTTCAGATAACAAGAAATGTTACAATATAAATTGTCTTGACACGTTTTATATCTTAGTAACATTAATTGACATAACATTTTGTCTTGTGTGTTCAAGTGATCCGAATCTAATACGTGTAAAAGATCATATAAGTGCCTTTTTGTATGACAATTCATCGAAAAAAATTACATATGATTAAATATAAATATGATAATTCATTCACTTAATATTGTCTGAAGGTGGACGATATCCTTTCTAAACATTAAATGTCAGTTTATGAAGATGTTAATTGAGTCCAGTTCAAGCCGGTGCTAGGATGCGTGAGGGATGTGGCGCTTTTTCATTATCCCTCATGTGCAAACTCAATTAAACCGAGTCTGCAATTTTCATGTTATTTTGTTGTGATTAATTCTTCCGAGGGATCATATTTTATCCAGATTTTTTCAGTATTTTTCAAAATCACCAAACGCTTATTTAGTGTCCATGCATCAGTAGATGTTGTGTACGAAATGCCAGTTGTTTTCCTTGAAATCTTAATTAATCATACATAAACGGATATATTAAAATGAAAGCATAATACCGGTGTATCAAGTTATACATGTATATACAAGTATGACCGATTCTTAGGAAATTAAAGCCATTGTTTGGATAATTGTTAAACGTGTATAGAAACATTTGCTATATTTCGAATAATTGTAATTCTATTAATTGTATTCTTTCAGCAGCAATAAATTGTTTTTTCCTGTTATTTGGAAGTGCGAAATTAAAATATATTTTGCATTATGTCCGTCCCTAAATATGAGGTAATCACTGGTGTTTTCAACGAATTCGTTCCGTTGATGTAAAAAAATCATTATTTATATAGAAACTCATTATTCATTCAAATGTCTCTCCGCTGATATTCAAATTTACATTCCTAAAATGTGCAAAAAAAAGAATAATGTTTCATTTTTAACGCCTACACACTTCTAAGAGTGATATAATTTTGTTCTATGATGCATGCTATGTTTGTAGCCATTTAAAGTTCAGATGAAACAAATGTCTGATTTTTTACAATTTATTGGAACCAGAGGATTTGTTGACTGCGTTATCGCACGAGACAGAGAAGGAAGATATTTTCCTATAAAATTATGTTGCTACTGGAGTATTAAACTCAATGCAAAGGTCTATACCATTCTGAAGAACTGCTATCAATGTTTGATATTGAATTGAATTGATGGAAATTACAAGTAAATTATAACGGGATTATATTCAGCTATATATTTACATGAGATGTGACTTTTCCAAGTAAGATATTTCTTTCTTTCTTTTTTTCCTTTTTTTAAGTATTGATACATGAACTATTGTGGTGAAGAAGTAATTTTAAGGAAACGGTCAGGGGCTTGGCTAATAAATTGCACATACATATATTAAAAATTGAAATATCACAATTTCCTCATGTGTTTAACTCACCGGAAATGTCAATTAACTATATAATAAGCCATATAACATCTTTGAAAAGATAACAAAACACAACTTATTTGTTTAGGAACTGTCTTGTGCATTGCGTATTATTGTACCGATTATGTAACATATATTATTCATAAATTCTGAAAATACTTTCATAATGATTTTAACGTACATAAAATATACATTTATTTTTCAATTAATAAATATATATATATATATGCATCAACAGTCCAATCCAATCACATTGATATTACAAAAATTGAAATAGCACAAAGATATAAAATGCACACGCTTATGATGATTAAATCACATCATAAAGCTAAAAAGGCACATCATTTTGAATTGAACAACGATTGCTGGAGATAAATACTCTTTTGAGAATTGAAACAAAATAACATATATTTATTTAAATAAACAAAACGGGCAGATTTGGCTTGGAAACGCAATATATATATTTTTATAAACAACGCAAAGACTTCGAGGCAGAAAAAAAATTAACAACGATAATAAATACTTTTACTTTTCTTTCCACACACGAGTATATAATGCGGAAAATAATCTCTACTTTGTGTTCATTGCGCAGTAACTAAGAATATTGGTATCTTAGTTTGCCATTCGACAAAAATTCTGCCTGTTCGAGTCTGTACCTGGACCTATTGTATTTTTTATTATCATTTGTTATACACATTGTTTTCCTGTTTCCTTTTTTCCTTTTTATCAGTTGTTTTGCTTTCTTTATATTTTCATATCCACTTTTACATATTGCAACAGAACAAAATCTGTTCACTTCGTTTTACTAGCTTGTCTACTGACTTGTGATTGACGCTGCCACTGTCTTCATCAGTGTGGCTGTCCTCAGCAAGATAGATAAGATATTTGTTAATATTAGAATGAATAACTATGCCTTTTATCCCTTTTCTTCATGATTGAGCAGCCAGTTTTTAAATATATACTTGATGTGTATAGGACAAAAACGTAATATGAACAACAAATGGAAAGTAATGTGCTTAAACAACAAACTTACATGTATGATTCCTGTACTAAATCACTGACCTATTCCGCCTTTGAACATACCGGTGATAAAGAGACAAATGAAACCAATGTTACCTCTTAAAGTTTGTAATGCAATATAAATCTTTGAACGCAATTATGCATTTGTTTTAAATTGATGGCATATTTAACTCAAAATCAACAATTCGAGTTGTCATTGCAAAATAGATTATATTAGTATATTGTATCTTACTGTGATTTCATTGAGTAATGGGTATATCATTTATTTATTAAATATACTTATCCTGGAAACATAAGGGAAAAAACGTTTATAATATATACATTGATTGCATGTCTAATTCCTCTGATTTTGATACGATGTAAAAGATTACATTGGCTGAATAGTTTCAACTTTTCACATAAGACAGTACACTACTTCGACAACTTGAATTATTTGACTAACATTGACAATAAAGATATTTAATTGAAAGCAATCGTGTTCTTCTACAATGTTTAACGTCAGTAAAAGCACACGTGACAACAGTAAAGGATTGATCCAATAAAGAGTCCAAGGCATCTGGTGGTGTTATCGTTTAGTCAGTAGTTGCACTAACAATCAGATTGCAGATCGGTGTACTTGATGAAATGCTAAAGCGTGTTCAATTTATGTTTACGTCATATTTAATGGCTGTTGAGTACGTATTAATTTTCTTTAAAATAAGGCATTTTGTTTCAGTGTAAGTTGATATACGTTAAGTTTAGAGAAACGTACCCTTTCATTTAAGTTTTGTTAGTTCGCATACACTAAAGATCAAATAATTAACTGTTATTCATATCTTAAATTCAACATTAAGACGACATTTCTTCTGTTCTTTTTTCAGTTAATCGTGTTTTGAACTCAATTGCATCACCACAATCCTCTTTTTTCGTGCTCCTTGAGTGCGTATACATAATAATGACGACGAAAACACCACCTCTTTTCGACGCATTATTGTTCATTTTTCTTATGTCCCTTTTCTGCTGTCTCTTTGATACATTAACAAAGCAAGATATATTTAGTTTATATTGATCAATAATCAAATAAATTAACAACAATATGCAAAGACTGAAATATTATTTTTGGTTTTTAGCTTCCCCGTCATTTGGATAATTAAAACGGCCATACACAGGCAGTCTCTATTGTATTTTTTGTGTAAAAGGCAGAGGGTTCCTATAATAAACACATTTTAATTTCGTTTTAGTTTTATTTACATTTCTTTACCTGATAATATTTCTTGACAAAGAATCAGGAACGCTTTCTTTCACTATTTAACAACATATTTAAAAACATTTACCAAGACAAAACCAGTTGAACTTAGACTTCAGTAGTGCACACGATCGTTTCGTTATATTCATTCATTGTCAATGATTAACAATTTTAACTTGTGAAATTTTTCCTTAATGAATAAATTATAGACAAATAGAGGACTGCATACTCTTTAAGGTATATATGATCCTCAAAATGAGGGTTTTGTTTATGGGTCATTTTTCAAGAGCATTTTTAATATCAAGTTAAACAATCTATTGGTTTGTAATAATGTATACGATCAATGATCGACAAACAATCGCTTCTGTTTAATTTTGGCTTAAACTTGTATTGAATTATATTAAATAAAGTGTTTTCATTGCATTTGTATCTAAATACTAATTTTAAACAACATTCATTAAGTTTGGTTTGTGTTGGAAGCTATGAGCTTATAGAAACACTCTCAGTCACATTATTTACCGGAAATGTATTCATGTTACATCAAAGCATTTTCTGAATCACAAATACTGTTTATATTAGACCGGAAATGTACATTGTACATTTATTTACCCTAAGATTAGTATCGATGCAGTAAATCTGTGTTATCTAATACATCTTGAGATCTATTTCCGGTAGAATAGAATTGATGAAATTGAATAAAAACATATGTTATAAAACGTGAATACACATCTGTTTTTTTAATCTCATTTTGAATGATGAAACTGTAAACAAATTTGATTAAATGAATTATTTACTTCAAGTGTTAACAAATTAATTATGACACAACTAAAGTGATCAAATATACGGTTAGGCGGCTTGACGAACAAAGCCAATCAAACCGAGCGTTCAAGGAGTTCTTCAGTCTTTAGGAGCTCCATATTCTTAATATCATTATAATATACGTGATGTTTAATCACTTTATACAACTCTATGTTATAGCTATATTAACAGCGCATTATGTTGGGATGCTTGTCGCCAAATTCTAATCAAAACAACTACAGCTACATACTGATATTTAACTATTTACATACATGTATTAACTTATGTCAAATAATTAATCTCTACTTTTTTAGCTAATAGGCACTTGTTCCTTTCCTATTTTATTGAATCCGACACTGATTGCTTGGACTACAATACAATATCTATCCTCGCCCTTATTAATTTACAGAATAGGACCACATTTGTCACACTGTTAACATGTATGTTGTAAAGGTGGGTAATTACAGACTTGGCATGTAGATATATCGCTGCACGTCATGCCATTCGGAGTTAACTTTTGTTAGAAATATAAAACTGTCTTTTGAATAAATCATTTCCTTGGCGGCTTAACAAATTATTAAAGGACTATTTAGAAATGAACACTCTAATAAATGTAAAGCTATCATTCTCGCGGATGCTATGAAAGAAGGTGTTTATCATACAGTAATCTTCTCTATAGGACGCTAAATATGCAATAAACGATGGGCGGGAAAAGTAATACTGGCAAAACAAGATTAAATATAAGATATTTTCTGAAATAACATGTATTCACTTCAGAGTTGTGATATATTTCTGGTCCTTCGGGATCATAAATCGTTATTAAGGGCGTGGGGAATGTTACAGTTTTCGATTAATCCTCTTGGACAGACACAATCAAATTAATTCTGCAATATCCATTCATTTTTCTTTTGTTTTAATTGCTTCCGAGGGATCTTCCATTTCAAGAAGTTTCTTTTGACTTCCAATTAATCATCTATGATTTGTAGTATATGCAGTATTCTTAAACAATTAGATCAATTAATGCTTGATTCCTAACTTTTAGACCAAATGTAGAACAGTTCTTTATTAATTACTTCTTTTTAACATTCCCAACTTATATTGTATCGGTATTGAAGAGAAAGAGAAATAAAAAAAACTTATTATGTTGATATATTTGATTTTATTTGCTGATAATTATGCAATCGTCGTTTTTGAGGTTACAGAGATTTGATTATTATAAGCATTGAAACTTCTGTCTTTATATTTGCATGAAAATGTTTCAACAGTATAATCATAAGATGTAAATTATGAGCGTCTAGCCATTCTATTGATATTTATCTTAACCATTAGTTTCATATCAAATCTTGTAAGTTTCTTCTTCAAAATGCCTCAGTTTTAAACCTTAACATGTTTTAAATTACGACAATAAGCTAGTTTTTGCCAATAAATAACATTCGTTCTGTATAGATTACTCGAAGCATAGACATTAAGATTCCAAAGGCAAATACGCATCATTAACCCACATTGTTACTCTGATCTCCATAAAATGTAATTGGATTTCGTTCATTATTCAATGCAAATAAACAGAAATTTTCTTAATAATCTAGACAACATAATAATTACCAACATGACTTGAAGACGCTGCAATCAACTTTACATCAACTATATGACATTTACGTTTAAAAATATTTTAAACTACCATTTAATGTTGCGTTACCGTTTCTTAATTCATAACAATAATGGCGAAATTTATGCATTAAAATATGATATCAGTTTTTATAAAGTTATATTGTTCCAATTAGTTAAGAAAGAGGGTTATGGAAAATGTTCCAAGATTTGCTACACCATACCCTTCACCAGGGTTTTATGGCACAGAAATGCATAACTTATGGCGGTACTGTTTTAAAATGTGATTTAGTTATCGTGTTGACAATTAAATAAGTTTTGTAAGTTGTTATTTGCACAAATCTGTGCGTATGTAAATGAAATATTGGGAACATATTAAAACAACCTCCCACTGCACGTGCGTGATAATCATTAACATAGTGAGATTTTATAACGGGTCCAGAAACTTAATTAATGAGCCTAGTTCATGTGATCTTTAACACGTAACATGCTTTGCAAAGGACAGACTCATTTGATAAGCACAACACTCAAGCATAACATTAAATTGAATAAGCCTGAACAAAACGGAGTTATAAATATTCCATACCTTTTTGCTTTATTTTGTGTGTTTTTTATATGTTTAACTACATAAAATTATGTAAGTAACTTATTATTATTTATTATATTATATTATATTCTAACCGAATGCGACACTTTAACATAATGAAGATTAAACAATATGCAGACAAAGACACAAAAGTATTCAATACACACTCTGTGTATAGTTTACTCAAGGCTGAGGTGAAATGTATAAACGGACAAAACATATATATCACAGTTAATTGGTTGAAACGAGGCAATTGATTATTTTAACTTCACTTTTCCTATTTCTTTAGAAGATTTATCTGATTTACACTACTGTATGTATTCAACAAAGATAGCCTCACTTTACCCACAGATTAGAAAAGAGAAACGATATGACGCCAAAAAATTAGACCGATGTTGGTGATACCTTTCTAAAATTGTTTTATATCTTGTCAAATATGAAATGCATATTTTAATAACTTTATGAGTTTCAACATTCCATATCACATATGTTTCGAAATGTACTTCGATTCATTTTAAAATTAAATTATCTTGGTCATAACGGAACAATATAATCAAGAATAGTTTATAGTTTAAATAGATTTGATTAATATGATGTATTAACATTTTTTTGATAAAAGATAATTGCATGGTTTTAGTATGTTTGTATCATATTTGATTAATATCGTTTGTAGAGGATATATTAAATTCACATTATATAAATAATTACAATTAATATGTCAAGGTACAAATGGAAGAGTTTAAAGACTGGTTTCTGGCATCAATCGCACATACAATGATTATTGGAATGTTTTGATTTACGTTAAGTTTAGAGAAACGTACACCTCGTTTCTGAATCAAATGTTACTTCTTTCTCTAGAAAGTTTTTAACTATATTTCTTTTTTTTTTACATGTACTTTCTTAATTCCTTTCGAGAAGTATCATGTCGAAAACAAAAGAAAATCACATGTATGTGTGTTGTGAAGGTTGTACTGTGTTCATTTTCATGAATTGGTTAAGGTTCAATTAATCTATAATGATCTTAAGAACAGAATAGGAATACTGAATACCAAATTTGTCAATGACATGAAGCTTTTACTAGTAATTTATACCACTTGGAAGTTACAAATTACTGATAAAACCGAGTGTACTGTCAGAGAATACCTTAGAATAAAATATCATACCCTTAGGGATAAGATATCATCGCCTACTCGTCTATTAACTTTGCAGTCTATAATATAGCTATGTAGCTGTAAAAGCAGTACTGAGCTATTTGAATGCATTTGTTTTATTGCTTGAATTAATCGACACATGATAAGAAAAACACCGACAATTTATTCATCTTTATCAATCAAAAAATATCCGGATCAGCATTGAAGGTTATTACTTAGTCATCAATATATCTTGCATTATGTCCTTTCTTTGTAATCTTATTTAAGATTTTATAATAATGTTTGTACCAGTCATTCTTAATAGATTGATAAAAGTCTTGACATTTTACAAAGGAACCTTTTTTTCTGTTGAAATACAGTTTGGGCTGGTTTGGCTAGTGGTAAACCTTTTTATAAATGTTTTAAATCACTTAAAGTCAATAGAATAGAATTATTTATATCATTTTAACACAAACCCTTATTACATACATATTTTATGTTCCTATCCAATAAGGCTGGTAAGGATGTACACTACAGTGTACAAATGACTATACAAACAAAACTGAAACAGCATAGAGTGGAAAGTTTACGAATCAAATATTCAGCCCTATAATTTTCACTTAAACTCTTTTTTGTCTTCACAGAACAGTTACATAAAAAAACTTACTTGACATAAAATTGCTAGAGTTTGCGAAATAAAATTGCACCAACAGTTTTCATGTTCATCCAATGTCGGTTGTTTTATACATTAAGTATATGTAAACCTTGAATTAAATAAACTACTCTGCTTCTTTATTGCCAAGAAATGTAAATAAAAGACTATGATATTTGTATATATTAAATGGTTTCTTACAACACTGGGAAAATCTGATGTTGTCAAACCGGACCACAGGACCAACACACAGGGTTACAATTCAAAGTAATTACTTGCAAACTAAGAATATATTTCATATTTTGAATTTATTTCTGGAAAATTTTCAGTTGTTATCTGTTTTGAGATTATATTTCTCTTCTGCATGTGTCACTGTATAATTCAAAACAATTGGATCTAAATAAGGTGACTTCTTGAAACTGCCATCCAAAAATGAGAGTCATTTAGTTATTTATTGTAAAGAGTAAGGCCGTTTGTCTTTATTTAGATAAGAATTGTATTTTATATTCGTTTCAAAGAGTTTGCCTACGTTAATGTTAAATCTTCATTGCCATAAATCTTTCATTTTTATATAAGTTTTAAGTGTGACATTTGCAGAATTATTTCTGAACAGAACATAATTGATTAAAAAGCCATTTAATTACAATGGTGGCATCCGAGTTGTTGTAAACAAAAGTACAGAATTGTTTGATCATAGCACACCTCTAAAAATGTAAGAAAATATTATTTGATATTTGTTTTATTAGAAATTCATCAAAATGAATAAGCGTGTTAAATATAAATAAATAGAGGGCAATTATATATGCTGCAAATCAAATACAATACTTCTTACTGATACAAAATGTGTATGATTATATGTCATATATCATAGGAAAAGTAGAAATGTAAAGGAAACAAACCTTGAACAAATAAATGTTAAACACATTATATGTAAGGAAGTGCTTTCAATCCTTTATCATTCGTCCTTGGTTAATATCGGTGTTTTATTGTAGGTTTGTAAATCACGTTAGTTAATAATAACGTTAAGTTGCTGTCCTTTTTTGCCCATAAAACCTATTCTGTTGGCAGAAATTTGAAATATTGGCATTACTTATCCAACCAAACATCTGCACCATTAATTGGTATTGATACTCCGATCTCCATAAATGAATTTTATGAGACACCACAATTAATTATAGACACTATTTAATGACTGTGAACGTTTTTACTGGGTACAACTAGCATGCGCATCAGTCTAACGAGGTAAATATTATTTTATAACGTAGATACTATTTATTACATATATTATATATTTTAATGGTATACTTTGATTATATGATTAATCTATTGAAAGTTTATCAACGGTCAATGCCTTTGCATTATAATGACAAATAACGAATATTACAGAAAGAAAGGTAACAGAACCCGCACACAAAATGATTTAATGCATTTCTTACAACGTAAATGTTTACTTGATATAGGATGTTTAAAAGTATGTATAATGATTGGGTTTAAAATCAAAATCAATTTTATCACGCATTTACATGTAGTTATTTATAAAAGAGCAGTTACAATGTGTTAAGCAAAAATTCTTAAAAGTGTACGATCATTTAGTTAAGTTAAAATAAAGGTTATACATTCCTGGTAAAAAAATGGAAAAATTTTCTATAAAAGCAGCTATGGAAATGTGATCTTTGTTTCAAGAAATATCATATGTGGCTTAATATTTCACGGAATAACGTCTAATAGATAAAAACAATATCATATGAATAAAAGTGAAACATATAAGAAATGCATTAACAGAAAATCAAGTCCCTGTGGAAAAATCATTTACATCAGGCCACTTCTAATAGTAGATTAAAATAGCAAATACACAACTTCCTGATTATTTGGGGAGGTTTTGTGTGTGTGTGTGTGTTAAAAAAGTGTTAGAAAAATCATTTTTATAAAGACATTTCTTACCGTAATTTAATATAGTAAATACACAATTTCATAATTTTTGGGACATCCTTTTGATAGTTTTTTCCCAAGGATTAGTTGTTGGTGTTTTTTTTTGCATTTTTATGTAAGAAGAATTATAAAATGAGTTAAAACTGGAACCTTATCTCACAGGTTTTACATGTTTTTAGCTAATCTCTAGCCAATTATTTTGATCTTATTTTTCACATATACATGAAACTTTTTTTAATTTACTATAGTTCTTTGTATTATACTGTTAATTAGTTTGTTAAATGAAAGGCATTAAACATGCTTTCTAAACTCCTAAAAAGGAATACGAATATATAAGAACTAAACAAATTGTTACACTGCTATATTTAAACTTCTAGATATATAAACATGCATGGAAGGGTACCTTGCTGTATAGACTTATATAGTTTAGTGTTGCAAGGCTTTTGTTTATCTACAGTTTGCAAAAACAAATAATTATAAATTCATGTGTGTCTAGTATGTTTAGGCGTTGTTTATTTTATATTACAAGAAATTTCTGATTCTGTATGCATAGTATACTTATAAAGTATATCAAAAAGATAAACATCCTGTATTGTAGTAATTTTTTCATAATGTTAAAACATCTTCAGAAAAGTATAAATCTTAATTTTGTTCAATGTCATGTTAAAAGATATGACTTGTATTTGTATGAATTAAGATAATGACGTTCTGTTTTCAATTGAGAACAAAGTCAAAGTTATAATGCGTACTTAGTGTATTAAGTAGATTAATTTTCCTGAACATTTTATTTCTAAACATATGGATGTTGAAAAGTCTTTGCCATAAGTAGAAACCTTTTTAAAAGTTATTGCAATCAAATTTTGTTTAGCGTGTCAGAAATTGTTTTTGTTTAGTTTTTTAATGTTATTTTTCTTTCCTATTTCTTTTGTGTCTAGCATGTTTATGCGTTTGGTTTTTTTATAACAAGACACTTCTGATTCTTTATGCATGGTATACCTCTAAAGTAACTCAAAAAGATAAACATCCTGTATTGTGATAATTTTTTCCTTTCCTTTTGTTCTTTCCGTTCGTTTTAGACATAACTTATGTTTTTGTCTTTGACATAACGTTTTTTTTTCCTTTCGTATGTCTTTGGAGTTTTCGAACTTTTTTGTCCTTAAAAAACACACTTTAGAAGGAGAGTGATTTTTTGTTGTTGATTTTTTCTGAATTTTACAGATTATTTAAAACTAAGGATTACTAGACTTCCAATAAGTGTTGTTTCTTATGCAACTTTTTAGTTCCATACATTACCATAGATAAAATTATAAATAACAAAGATAAAAGAGGAAAATCTACGTATGACTTTTACGTATCTGAACAATTCTTGTATGTTTTTTATGTCATTTGTCATTAAAATTAAATAAGATAAACAACATACACTGAATTCAAAAGAAATATACGTGTGTGCGCGCGTGCATGTGTGTGTGCATGTGTGCATGCATGCATATGTATATGAAATTTACTAAAATAAAAGATATTCTAAAGATCAAAATATCATAAATTACTCTATAATCTAATCATATTTAACATAGAACTTTATTATCTCTTATAATGTATAAAGTCTACAGGAAACATAAATCATAATGAATTATACAAATACATGGATCAATTTACATTCCTCTTTTTAAATAAAACATAGTTGTCATTTTCTTTTATGTTTGGTTTATGTGAATGTCATAAGTGACGCAGTTTCAATTTAAAAATTTAAAATGTTAGAGGGTAAGGAAATAATAGAAAACGAAAACAACTCGAATTACAACATTGTGCTGTTTATATGTTACAAGAGACCAATTCAACAAATCAATCAGAATCATGGAAAATGAATGAAAAGGCATGTCTTTTTTCAGTAGAAATAAGTCAAACAAAGACGGTGTAGCATTTCTAATAAATATAATTGTTATGTAAAAAATCTGAATAAAGAAGAACTAATAATAGTAACCACTGGTAACAATAAATGAAAATGCTTTTACCATGTTGAACATTTACGGTCCAAATGATGATACCATAAATGTTTTTCAAATGCTTGAAGTCTTTATTCTTGAAAACGATGACAATAACTTTATAATTGGTGGCGACTTTAATACAGTGATAAATACAAATATCGATAAAAAGCATGGAAAATCTCAAACAAGTAGAAAATGTCGACATAAAATAAAAAAGTATGCTTGAAAAATGTAGCGTATGTGATATTTGGCGCATAAAACACCCTGAAAAGAGACAATTTACATGGCACTCAAATGGAAAACCAGTTATATATTGCCGATTAGATTTTCTTGGTATCTGACGTGCTATGTAACGTCATTTCAAAAAGTAATATTTCACACGGATATAAAACAGATCACGCTTTAGAAACTATAACAATACATGATTATGCAATGACAAAAGGGTCTGGTTATTTTAAATTGAACAATTCTTTATTATTAGATGAAAAGTACCAAAGTCAAATGTTGGTTTGTTTGTTTCATTTTACGCCTTTTTACAAAGAAACACTTCATCATCTTTTTTTGGAATGTCAAATTGTGCAAAATTTATAGTCAAATTTACATCCTTTTCTCTTGTCCGTCAATCCTAATTTTTTATACAGTAAAGAAACAGTGTTTTTTGGAGAGCTTACAACCAATTTAAATAGTAATGTAGTAAATTATATCCTTATTCTAATGGAATATTACATTTTAAAAATGAAATATCAAAGAAGTAAGCCCACTTTTGATATTTTTAATAACATTTTGCTGTTAAGGATACAGATAGAAGAAGCAATTGCATTGTCAAGTGACCAAGTTGAATAGTACAACTATCTAACACTTACAAATGAAACTGGTGACAAAAAATATATATTAGGTAAATTAAACCATAAAACGTAAAACATTAAATGAAAATGATTCACTTGTCTCACTTTTTTCCCTTTCTTGTGTGTGTACGTGCGTGCTTTGTTGCGTACCTGCGTGCGTGCGTGCGTGCGTGCGTGTGCGTGTGTGTGTGTGAATTTTTGAAAATGTATGCGTATTTTTTGGAAGGTTTACTTTCTTTCTTTCTTTATGTTTTGAAAGTTTGTTTTTACTTTTTTTTCTTTGTGGACTTTCTATGGTATCAACTTTATATCATTTGTTGAAATAGGAAAATGATATTTTTTTGTTCGTTTGTTTGTTTGTTTGCTTTTGAGTCTGTGGTGTCTGCTTCTTGATTGTAAAAAGTGAATGTTTGGTTAATGAATGTGTTTTTAATTCAGATAGATATGTTCTATGTTCAGTTACAAATGTTGTATGTAAATGTGAATGATTGTATTTATATGTTTTTGAAATATGAAATAAATGAAAAAAAACATTAAATCTAACTTATTTCCAGACAGTTTTCATTGCATATCATGATTATAAAAAATATGAATATAGCACCATTCACATATAACAGCTAGTTCATTGCCATGAATGATTGATGATCAATTCTGACTTCACATTTAAATGAATTGCACATACGTCAACATCAATGTATAAATTCATTTATATCATCAATGTTATTCCCTGCGGGCCGGAGCCCGCAGGGTATTGGTACGCGTTTAATTTTTGAGGCATGGAAGAGCACGTGACCTGTTTTCGGTACATGGAGGAGCATGTGATCTGTAAACCGTACATGATTGGTTAATTGACCTATTCGAGAACCTAGCTAAATACCGTTTCCCGGTACGTTACGGATTCACCTCTAGGGAATCATTGTATACACACCGGTCTCTTAAATGACCGGTGTACACAATGCTAGGGAATTAGTCCGAATTACACCTAATTAAGAACATAACACTATTACGTGATATTTCTAATTTTCTATCATTATTTCACCGTTTAAGGTGGAAAAACTTGTATGATGTGTTTGAAAATTATAATCGTTTCTTTAATATCTATCTGAAATTTTACAGACAATAAATTGTTTATAGTGAAAATCCACAGAATTAAAACATTCGTTTTTGGCATCTGCCATAATAGATAGAGATATTTTCTGCGTAAACTTGTGTGTTTACTTTATTTTATTTTATTATTTTTTTGCACGGAATTATTCATACAATGGTATTTAATCATTTTCTTAAACAGAAATATTGTTTTATTTTCGACCAAGACCAAAGACCTTCTTCTATTAATCGATTATTGTCAACTATATTCCTATAGTAAATCTATAATGGTATAACAAACTTACATAGATGTTCAAGTTCTTTGGATACTTTGACACACGGATGTAATCAGATAGATTAATCTGAGCAGTTTATTGCTTGTCCATTCAACAGGAAACCAGGATGTGGACTGAGGGAATACTGGGACTGGTCTAATCCAGCACTCAATACGAGCCTATTGAATGATTTCCTGGATCCTTACCAGTACTGGTACTGTACCCTGCTCTAGTACATGTACCAAAAATAGGTGATTATCATAAACCAATCACCTGAGCAGCTCAGCTATGACTTGATCAGCTTAGCAGCCCCACTAGGACTTACTCAATTACCTGAGCAGCCGACTATGCAGAATTCTACGACTCACTCAATCACCTAAGCAGCCCACGATGCAGAATTCTACGACTCACTCATTAACCTGAGCAGCCCACTAGAATTTATTAGAATGAATTGTCACCAGTAGCACCCTGAGAAAAATTAACCAACATTAGTCTCTAACAATCACCAACAAACATAAAACCTCCTTCAGGTCTAATTGATTCACTGAAGACTTATCTCTTACTTCTGTCAAAACACTCTAACCCACTCATGCACTGGTTCACACTCAGATGCAAGGATATGCAGCTTATATCTAGAGACTACCGCAACACCTATCAAATCTACCAGCTTAACAGCATGAGCATCCTGAGGATTATACCCCAATCCTCAATATAAGACCTTATCTGGACAATAAACGATCCAAACTCAGATTTATACTCAATAACCAACAAGAAGTAACCTTCACCCACAAGCTGTGAAACCACATTAAATAACCACACTGAATCATAAATCTCCAGTCTTATATTCTTACCTCCCAAAAAGACAACACATTTCCTTTGATAACTGTTATAACTCTGACATTATTTCAAGAGCTCAACCTAACAGATAACATCATGACAATTACTACTTCAGTTCTGCAAGATGCTCATTCTATTTCTGCCATAAGAAACCCCCAACCACGCAATCCAATATTGTACTTACATTTGTAATGATCACTATTAATAGATGCCTGCATCCAAATAGATCCCATACAAACTGTCATATAAATTGCTTGTCGGCCTAACAAGCAACCTACCAAATGACATTATAGGTCATCTAGCTTAGTAGAGACGGGAACTGCGTGCTTGGTGACCCCCTACATAGCAGTGAACTTAACTGACCAGATGCAACTTGCTTGTCTATATGGGAGCTAACCCTCTCTTAATGGTGACTATATTGTTACCAAACATCTCAGTTCTGGGACTCAGATTTCTGAAAATAACACCAGAATGGACTCTAGGGCCTTTTGAAACATAATCACCAATAAGCTCGCAACCCATTATTACTAAGATGATTCCTAGATAATGAGCTTACACTCCTTGGATTCGTTCCCAAGGTTCCTAATTACCAAGACTGATTGTAACACACTCAATGACAGATGCGATTTTAACCTGAAACCCGTAGATTTTAGTTCCTTCCCTGGCAGGCTTCCCAAGACCCTTAGTGACCCAAGAGATCTTTTACTTGCCAATAGCACCACATCTACATCGTCAATAAAGGATCCCCCAATTCATGGGCCATCATATACTAATTGACACCTACCGCAAGGCAATTTACCCCAAATCGATTTCCCACATGGTACCAGACATTACATCATTTTACCATGATTACGATTTGTTCTGGGTCCCAAATCGATTTCCCACATGGTACTAGACATTACATCATTTTACCATGATTACGATTTGATCTGTGCTGCAGCAACTTACACCAGGATAGATCCTTCAACCATCCCGCCAAATTACCTTGTGGCTCCCAAAACCAATATACCACCTTATATGAGTGATCAGTCTATGGTATGCAATCAGCTAAACTACCAGATAATTAAATTACCCCATGGTAGTTCTTCTCTGATTAACCACCAGATAAATTTAATTACCCCAATGGCGGTTCCTATCTGCAGCTACCCTCACCCCCACCAGTACTAACTGGTAAGAGGCAGGCTTTTATTCCCCAAGACTTATTCCAACTACAAGGAATTTCCCTCAAGTTGATTTCCTACATGGCAGTCCCTGGATCCAAACACCATGTTTACAACCTGATTTTCCCCCAGATCGATATCCTACATTTTATTCTATCCCATTCCCTTCCCCCCTTTGGGATTAGAAGAACCACATATTAGAATAAACATGATATCGACCCAACCTTGTAGCCTTAAAACACCTAAAAGCATTTTATAAACTTTTAGGGCTACCCTTTGACCTAAGCCTAATCAACTGTGAAAGCCTTCTCAAACTTATCTTCAAGTTCCTCAATAGCCTCTATCACAGTTTCCCAAGTCACAGAAGAGTTATCTTCATCAGAATGAACTTCATAACTATCAGTACTGACTGAAGAAACCCTCTTTCCTTCACACCTTTCACTGCGTTTGCTCCTACCAAAAATGGCCTCATGGCTCTGTTGGTACTTACGGACCAATAATTTGGCTTGTTCGACCGTGGATGGATCATGCATGTAAACATGGAACCCAGCTTGTTGGTCTAATAAACCATGGCAAAACCTACTTATAACCTGACTTGTTATAAATTGGGCACATACCCCCTGAAAGGCTTTATCGACTAAGGCACGTAACCTGTCTGCAAAATCATCAAGAGATTCGTCCGGGTTTTGAAAAGCTTGATAAAATTGCCCTTGAGCTGCCTCTGGTGAGATTTGGTCAACAAACCGAGCCTCCAGTTTATCGTATAAAGAAGCATACGATTGCACTTCACCACTATTATGTAAAATTACATAATAATCTAAAGCTTTGCCCTCTAATGTCAAGCACAACGCACACAGTTTATCCTCATTTGACCACTGGCACATCTCAGCATATCTGGAAAACTTCAAAATGAAAGCTTCCCAACTGCCATTGCCATCAAATGTTAAATTCGTGGGCATTTTATCTAACGATAGTCTTGACCTGGCTGTTACAGGATAAACTGGTTCCCATCCCCCATGAGATAATGGCTCAAACTCATTATCCCCCAATGAGGTGGTCCCCTGTTCTTTCCATAGAGACCGCTCAGACCCAAAATCAGCAGGAATAGCCTGGGGAACCCTAGGTGTGGTAAACATATGCCCATTATACCCCATGCTATCCCCACCCATCACAGGTCTACCTTCTCTACGCCCAAATACTGAAGTGCTTTTCACCCCAGCTGACCCTCTGGCCACATCAGGTTTTACTGCCCCAGGCTTTGGTTCCGAAAAGTCTAAAAATGACTGATCCAAGGACCTAAATGACTTATCCAAGGACCCTTCCCCTTTAAAAGCTTCAGTATGATCCTCTAAAGCCTCCTATTTCCTAGGGAATTCTTCAAAAACCTCATTTGGTGAAAAATCTATCATATCTAATTCCTCACCCGTAAACTTTTTACGACATATTGCAGACAATATGTCGCCTGTGATATCACCACCAGCCCCCCTTATAGATAGGAGAATAGCAGTTACCTTCTTACTAACCCCCGGAATTTTAACCAACTCGCCCTCAGAAGCAAAATTAATCGCAACCTTAGATTTATTGGTGTGGGGGCCTTTTGTGTCTGACCAATCCATCGCCATTGCCATATTAATAATTACTTATTACAATATTTTTATTACAAATAATTAAAAATATCAGGCAATTACAGGTCATGCAAAGTACCACTTACCGTACGTTACTGTAAACCAATTTCCGAAATAAAATTTATTTTATTCCACACACCTGCACAAAATATGATAAACAAGATCAACAAGGAAACAAGGAGACAATACTACAATATTGTGCCTTACAGTAACTATAATAAGAAATATTAAAAGAATATCGCTCTTTGAATTATGCAATATAAAAAATATCACACCTCTTGCTGCCTGAAAATAAGCAATATTATGAAAATATCACTCTTAAAAATTCCTCTGCAATTTCCTTTCAAAAATTGCTAGGCTTTGGGGACAACAATAGAAGAAAAAAAAATGATACCGGTATCAAATATCCTAACTAGAAACCACAATGGTACAAAAACCTAAGTGGGTCCGAAGACTGGTAGCGTCTTAAAATACAGTAAAATATAGTAAATCTATAATGGTATAACAAACTTACATAGATGTTCAAGTTCTTTGGATACTTTGACACACGGATGTAATCAGATAGATTAATCTGAGCAGTTTATTGCTTGTCCATTCAACAGGAAACCAGGATGTGGACTGAGGGAATACTGGGACGTCCCATCTCACCAAGGTCAAACACCACTATATTTCGGTTAGGTCAGTGACCACCACATTCCTGATACAAACGTTATTTTTTCCCCCAAACCATGTTGAAAATAGTTAAATGAAATATCCTTAAATCTTTATAAATGTTCCCCGCAGGAAACCATTTTACTTGTTTGGATTTTGATTGCATATCAAATAAGATATAACAGATACACGTATATGAGCCAATAAATACGTTTCTAGATTTACATATTTCAGCTTCATAATTCTATAAAGAAAATGAAAACGTGTCAAAATATAGCTGTTGAAATATATCAGTATTTGATATGATAAAAACCGATTTTGTATATTACTCACAATTCTGACTTTCGGTACTCACTTTTAAAAGACAATAAGATAATCAACGTTACGCATCAGAATCTGACGGGTACCAATAAGAGGTCACCTTATTGAGCCTTTCAATCATCGGCGAGCTTTCACAATTTTGAAAGTGACTCGGCTTCTAATTTTACATGCTGGTAAACCAATACTAAGTTGGTAATTTTCACGATTTCTGGAATGTCCATACAACCGGCAGATAAACAACCTTTCCCATTGAAAATTGAGTCTTTCATTTCTAGTTCATTTGTTCAACTTTTTTTTTAAAATCAAAAATTTTTGTTTTATTTTCTACGTACAGCGATTTTCACTTTTTCCCGTCAAATGCCTGAAATGGTTTGGTTTCTTTGAACTAAAAATAGCTTTGGGGAAGCCCAAAAGAAGGGGGGAATAGATCTTCATGCAAGAAAAAAAATTTAAGTATTTGCAATTTTAAATTTTAATTGAAAATGTGTGTAATGTTTGTGGTTATATTTGTTAGGTAGAAATTACAATTGACTCCTCATAATTGTTTATTTTACAGAATAGGCGGAAATTTCTACCCGATTATTATTTTTTTTTAAAATAATGATTTTATGGGGAAAAGGAAAAATTTAAAAAAAGAAAAAAGAGATTCTCTAAAATAGAGAAAAACAGAATCCCTAAAAAAGCCCAACACGGCAAAAGTGAAAATGTTGCAGGCTCGCTTTGACTGAGCCTGTTCATGGACGGTACTGGAAAGTGCAAGTTACCGTCCACGCCCCCTAGCACCGGCTTTAGCAGAACTCAACATTTAACATGAACTGGAACAATTTAGAATTTTGAAACATCCGCATATGTGTTCATATGACGGTTATCATGGAACCTTCAATGTGACACGTAAGTGTCATTCCATGAAAAGCGGCATATGGTCCCCAAGTAAAAAGATGCGTGTGCCCTATACGAGAAAACAATGGGCGCAACTAAATAAAATGGAATTTTGAAAGGGAATCTGAGGTTACGAAGCCTGCATATCACAGATAAGACGTCAAAAGACAATTTAAAAAGCAGGCAACATATCCTAAGGGTGATTATGCAGTATTAAAGTAGGAATACTGGAACCACCCAAGTTGAAAAAGGCCAAATAGAAGAAACTAAAAATACAACATAACATGTATACTCAACAATTTTGTCATGCTGAACGATCTTCGAGGATCGAAACTATAACATATTTGAATAAATGTACGGGGAGACTTTGTACGGCCGCCACACGCACTAATCTTTCGTTCAAATAATTTTCTTTATTTTCATGATATTATTTCCCTAAATATAGCAATCCGTTTAATTTTACAAACTGGAGAACAACAAAAGTTTGTTTTTACAAATAAAAACGGCGCGTCCGTCGCCGATTGGTTAAGGTCATTGACTTCATAGTCACTCATTGCTATAGATTCGAATCTCGACAGAAACCTCGGATTCTTTTATTTAAGGAAACTGTCCAGCTAGTTTACTGGACGTTTGTGGTTCTACTCAGGTGCTGTTTGTGCCTGCAGTGGTGCACGTAGGACCATCTAGGGTCTTTCTCACAGATCAGTATAACAATTTTGATACAAAATAATCTCTTATTGATATGTCTTACATTAAAAACCCGGTGTCAAAAAAGTGACGTCTGACAATAAGCGAGCTACAAACAAGGTCACGTACTTTAAAACTTGAGCATAACTAAGCAAACTGGCGGTGATTCTATAAACAATATGCAAAGTCTGTTATGGCTGTTGCTCTTTTGACATGAATTTTAGAAATGCAAAACATTAAATGTTTCTAGATACATTTTGACGAGTTGCGTGAAAATAAATATTATTTCTAACAAGTGTTAAAATCAGTGTTTGCTATTAAAATAATGCAGGATCTCAGCAAGCTTTACGGTGAAATTAATATAATAGTGTATGCGTTCGGAACAGAAGTAGTTTAATATTTCTGCTGAGTAAGCAAAGAGATAATGGGAAGCATTTTCAAGATTTTAAATGTTTCTGACATCATGATATGACGCTTTTATAAGAGGGCCCTCTTCTCTTACTATTCGGTGAGAATAATGGATTATATGATTTCAAAATGAACGCAGTTGGTGTTTTAAGTATGTAATTCCGTAGAACGTCCTTTATTCAGACAAACTGTCCTTGTTATCACAATCTGATCCACATTAATGTATTTGGAGTATTTGGAGTATACGAGTATATGCATGACTATAACTTCGAAGTTGAATTTTGCAAGAGAATATAACTGCATCAGTACCTTTACATTTACTCCCTAAAGAGACGGTGGCGTTCAAGATAACTTTAGAAACACAAAAGTTGCCGAAAGAAAAACGGATAAGATGCTTTCAAGTATTTAACATCACTTTTGTTTTTAATTATGAGGGCGAGTTTACTTCGAAACTTTTCTGTTATACCATTAGGTACTCGATAAATAAATATCTTGTCTAAGTATTGGTTTCTGGTTAAAAATTCACGACCGGTCTTGCCTATCTGGATTAGTGAATATATATTTGAGGCTTTCAATTCACCATAATAATGTACTGAAAGAGCAAATCCTATTGTAAATCAAAGTTGAAACTGTAGCGTATATTCAAAGATATTTATTGTTTAGACTTTTTTTATTTCTTTTCAATTTCTGCCTTTAATAATTTGGCTGAAATTATTTCGTTTTAATAATTATTACTTAAAATACAACGTTATGAAAATATTTCCTCATTTTAAAATTCACAAAATCTATGTTACATTATGTTTCTGTTTTAAACAACACTGCATTCTGATTGAGGATGTGTTTGGCAGTTTTCATATAGGCATAATTAAAACTCTATTTTTGCTTGTTCATATAAGATCAGTTTTAAAACAAGCATGGATATTTTTGTGTCATAACTCGCTTCATTTTTGTTTTCATTTTTAACGCAAATAATGTGTTTTTCAATAACCTTTATTCTTCGTTGTATTTCATAACCATGCACATTATGTATGTATATTTTATAATTGTATTGTTCTGCCCAAGTAAAGGAATAAGTATAGGTAATTAAACAACAATGACCAGATGTAGCTAAATTTACTAAATACATTTTTTTCACATTTTCATACGGATTTTGTTTGAAAACGAATGTACAAAAGGGTAGATAAAATTTAAAATAGGAACGTAAGCAAAGATAAAAAGTATTTTGTTAGAGATTACATTGTGTAATAAGCAATAACCATTATTATATCAGTAATAGTTTAAGTATGATAGCTGCCTAATGGTTATATAAATAAGAACTCAAAACATTCAAAGGAAGATTATTTATAGAGCTTTTAATTTGGAAGTCATTTATCGTTTATATCTAAATAGAGTGTTGGCAATAAAAAATAATTTACCCATGGAATAGTGATTAATAAAGAAGAATTTCAAAAGACTTAGATCACCAGACTTCGTTTGGAAAACATGTTAAAATGTAACAAACATTTTACCAGACACATTTGGGAAAACATGCTTCAGTGTAACAAACTTATATTTTCATCGCAATATTTTTGTTCTATAAAGATAATATCAAAAGCAAAGGCGGACTAATCTGGCGATCTTAATTTACCTATTTGCCTACTCATTAACGTCACCTTAAATAGATTAATGTATTTTTTCTAGGTGCGTATTCCAGTTCTCTAGACAAACATCACATTTAAAAACTTTCAGATCTCCAGAACATTTGAATGAATACACACGTCGTGTGTCATAAAACAATGGATACACGTGCAGGGAAAAAGTGATAGATAATGGCTATTAATATTTTATCAATACTGCAGAGAAAATATCTATTTTTAATGATAAATCAATACCAGATTTCCGATTTTGTATCAAAATAATTGATTGTAATAGGAGGAAACTTCACTAACCATCTTTAAACGAGATTGTTTTTTCTTCTTCATATAACTTATCTTATCCGACGTAGCTACAAAAGATCATTGTTTATCTAGTTAGTATTTTTAAGAGTAAAATAACGATAATTTAGATTAAGTTGTAAGTTAAAAAAAATCTGAAGGGTCATCTTTCGCCAGCAACGAAAAAAAAAACAATATTAAATTTTCAATTGCAGACACGGTATACATGTAATTGAGTCTGTTTATAAGAGATAATAGAAAGAACAACATTGATTTTCTGGTATCCCTACTACCGCAACCATTTTCAAACAAATATAGGAATCAGAGGTTTCGAAGGACCGTATAATTTGACAGAATGAGTGGCAACTCTACTCGTACACCTGCTGAACAATAATAACATAGCCGTATGTGATGATAATATAATACGATTGCGACAGATAATTGTAAAAGATGGACTCATTGCTGATAGGAATAAGATATATTTATATACTAGGGACGGTCACATTACTTTCAATGATACATAAAGTTTATGTCTATTGTAAAACATAAAATAAAACATGAATACATGTGGGAACAATCATAAACCTACAAGTTATAAATCACCTACAAGTGAGGCACCTTTGACATTTTACAGGTTTACGTGACTTTTATCGTTGCATCATAAATATCATACACAGCAGTACCGGAGAACGCAATATTTTCTATAGTTACATAAACATACAGAAGATAGGTACACCATTTATCGCAAAGAACATAGTAAGGTTCCTTATCTTAGTTTCAAACCAAATTTAACAATTCAGCATTTCCTATGAAAAGGGTACATTTGTGACAAGAAATTAATAACTTGTTTAACAATTCATATAATTGTAACTACTGTAATTGAACAGTCGTAAAAATTCCATTTTACAATACTTGGCTTATACTCGTATTGTTCATGCTTTGCGGATATAGTTGATCTGAAAATAGAAGAGAAATAGGAGAAAAAAAATTAGAAATTCATCGGAAGCAATGACTATAACAAAGCTTTATGAAAATTGCCTACTCGATTTGATTGAATTTAGTCATGAAAAAACAACGTAAACGTTTATCATCTCTTATGTCCTAAAAGCGTTTGCTAAGAATTACAGCCTGTGGTTTTCGCCATAAATAATATATTCATATAGGAATAGAAGGAAATGGCAATTTACGATGCCATTAGCTTTCATTATTATTGTAAACGAGATATGAATAAATTGGTGCAATATCACAAAGTTACAAGTGAATTATTAATTGTTATCTTTGCTTCGCCTATAATCTTGGTTTTTTTAATAAAGATATATCATACTAGACGCAGAAATGGATGTGTAAATGTGTATTTAACACAGTACATTTTTCTTTAAAGATAAACGAATATAATTTGGGTACTATACAGGTTTTACATTTCATTGAAGCCAGAAGCACTATGTATCATAAAATATACACGACCTACATCTCCGAATATTAATGATGATCAATCTGATTATCATCTTTAAATTTATATCGACAAAAACATAAGATGTTTTATTAAAGTTAAGTAGATAGGTTAGAACAAACAGAAATATATCTTTCAAGTCTTTCAAAAGTCGCTAGTTTAAGATTTATGTTGTTGACTTTTCATTAGGAAAATGTATAATCAAAATAGTGTTTTGATAAGGATGGAAATGATATGATAATAAGAAACTTATAAGGTTTGGATGTCTCTTTATCTCAATACCTACGTTTACAATTTCGAGTCAATGTATTACGCTTTACTCAATGATTATGTTCATACATGAGTAAACACCTGTTTACGTTACTTTCAAAATGTAACATTTTACAATCACTTTTATCGATTAAACTTCTTTCAATATTCTCATCACTCATTGCTCGTTAAAAAGAAATAAATATTTTTCTGATAAGATTGGTCCAATAGTTTACGAGTTTACGCCTACAAATATAGACGTTTTTCTGCATGATTATTCAGTGTAGGTGTTATTTGTTGATAAATTGCATCCCTGTTAAATTGCATTAAACATATGATTTCAGCAACGTAATGAAGTTTTCACTAGTCTATATTTGTTATTTTCACATGTAGACGTTCTTTAGGGATTCTGTTTTCCTCTATTTTAATTGGTGTGTGCCTTTGTATCTTTTCATCAATTTGTTTTAGTCATGATTCTTAACAATCATACAAAGTTTAAGGAAATTAACTGCGCTAGCTTGCGTTTTCCTTCTTTGACTTGGGTTTGTTAAAAGTAAAGACCTTGTACTATAAGAGGATTATCATAAGAATAACATTGGTTTTTATAAACCTAATCTTATCCTTACGGTCCAATTTTTAAAAAGAAGGAGTAGCTTAAATGCGCTTATAAAACATAACATGTAATATTTTATGATATTAAAATTTACAATCAAAACTGTTAAGTAACTATGTGTCATTCTTTCTTGAACATTGACAATGAGGTAACTAAATACAGGAAAAAGATTGTGTTCCTTTTTGCTGCTCCCATGTGAATTAGTCTGTCGCTGTTAACTTGAAAAACGGTTGTTTGAATGAATGCGAAAAACTGTTTTGTTTGAAACAATCTGTAATTCTTGTTTAGCTAATTCCTGGTTACTTCTGGGACCGATGTTTGATTTTTCAAACAATAACAATTTATCTCAGTTATTAAAGTTTATTGTTTATTTTTTAGTAAAGATACTTAAAAAAGAAATAAAGAGTTACATAACACGAAGAACCAGTTTTAATTTTATTATGAAGGTGATCAACCTTTCAGAAGCTAACGTGACTCTTCTAGCTTTATGGGTTTATCAAATGTTTTGGAAAATGTATGTAGTGAATATCAGAGCTATCAGGTTTTTTTCTTAACTACAGTTATATAATTAAATGGATCAGTGATAATAGAGAGTACACAGGAAAATAAATCAGAAAATATGGAGAGTAAATAGGGTTTTATTTGCTTAATTTGTGAAATTTCAAACAATAAGTCACATATTTTGTTTTGCCTAATAAACGAATGATAGAATAGCAATTATCTTCAATACTTTCATATCATATATATAAAAAGAATGTTGAATGTTAATAGGAAATTAACTACATTTGCATGTTCATGTAAATCATGTTTGAAATGTAAAGAATCTACCAGAGAAGATAGTTTTTAAAATTTAATCATTTTGCATGCAATAACATGTGTAGACATTATGATACCAAATATAATATCAATGTCTAACCACGTAGATAAGGTACATGTAAATCTAAAAAAATGTTTTATGTATAAACGATTCTTGCAGATCTCGTTTGACGTACTTAATGATTTATTAATCCGCTTATAAATCTCAAAATCTATAAACAGGATATTTATCAAAGATGTCCTGAAAACAGTCTGACTGGAAGTCTATGTGTTTTGCAGACATTTCCCGTTGAGAATAAACTTTACATGTCAATATATTGGAAGCTGTAGAACAGAAGCTGAGTGTTATGTTTTACTTTTATAATTTACCCTACAGACAACTTCTTAATATAAACTCTTCTATACAAATAGTAATATGTTTAAATCATGAGCGTGTAATTGTTATTGTGGACGGACACAGCTGCAGTAATTTAATCAATTATATCTAGAATGATATGATCTAACATTCGATACTTGGGATCTATATTGTTCAAAATAGCTTCATATAATGTTATAATATAAATTCATATTTTCCTCAAGCCTAATGTTATGTGGTATATAAAGCATATGTTTACCTAGTTTGCCACGCTGTAAATTAAATACATTTCTTACATAAATACTTATGCATATCATGGACGATGGAATAAATGATATTAAAATAATTTTGATGTAGGTTAAGACATGCTGCTATAAAATAATCAATTTCTTTAAACAAATGAAATGAGTATTTAATCAAACTAATTATTGAATTACTGATGCCTCGCTTGTTTGTCTGTTTGTCTGTTTGTTTGTGTGTTTGTTTGTTGAGGGTAGGGTGTAGTTTTGTTTTTTCCTTGTCTTCGTTCCTTCGTTTTGACATTGTCTCTCCGTGTTTTCGACTTTTCGTGTTTCACATTCCTAAATTTCTTCTTTGGTAGCCCTAAGATTAAACCGTATAAAACAGATCTGATGAAATAACATCATAAAAGTAACCATTATATCGGTAATTGTTAAAGTATGATAATATAAATAAAACACACAAAGTTTAAAGAAAGGCTATTTATAGAGCTATTAATTTCGAAGTACATTTTGTAATTTATAGTTAACATATCAAAGAAGGGTTGGCAATAAAATATAATTTCCGTAACGGGATATTAATTCGTACCAAGAATTTCAAAGGATTAAGATTAGCAGAAACTTTTTGGAAAGATGTTTGTGTGTATCAAACATATTTTATATCGCAATGATTTCGTTCTAAAACGAAAATATAAAAAGCAAAGTAGGTAACAATATTTGACGAACTTAATTTGTTTATTTGCATCCTCATAAATTACACTTTTAATGGATTAAATATTTTTTTTAGATTCGTAATTTAATTAACATACAAACATTAAAGTTAAACACTTGCACATCACCAGTTTATTGCGTAGAAACCGTTGAATGAGTACAAGTGTCGTTTGCCATAACAAAGGATACGCGTGCAATGATATATAATGGCTATTAATATTTTATCAATACTGCAGATAAAAACGTATAAATCTTTTTTAATGATGAATCAATATCAGTTTTTTTCCCTTTGTATCTAAATAATTGATAGTAATTGGAAGAAATTCCACTTACCATCTTTAAAGTAGACGTCAGGATGTCTGTTTTTCATATAACTACCTAACGTAGCTACAAGAGATCAATATTTTTTCTGGTAATTTTCAAAAGAAAATGACGATAATTAAGATGCAAGATAAGTTATAAAATATTCTGAAATATCATTATTTGCCAGCAATTGAAAAAAGAACAAAACATTAAACTGACCACCAGATATTAAGTATACATGCTAACTGAGTTCATAAAAATAATAAGAAGAGCAACGTTTCTGGTACCCCTGTCACCGCAACAATTACAATAAGTGGTTCCAAAGGATCGGATAAATAATACCGTGATATCTAGAGTGAGTGGCAACTTTACACCTGCTGACCAATATAAACATAGCGGTATGTGATGATATTATAATACAATATTGAAAGTGTATAACGACAGATTATTGTATAGATTGACTCATTGCTGAATAAGATATCTTTATATACCAGGGATGGTCACATTTACATTCTTCTAGTTTATTTCTAGTATAAAACAAACAATAACTCACGACTGGGAGACATTTATCAACCTACAAGTTTTAAATCACATACATGTAAGAATAACTGTGTCATTTCACAGGTTTACGTACATATTGTCGTTGCTAATAGATTATATACATGTGTACCGGAGATCGCAACATTTTCTATAATAACACTGACATACAGCAAAAGGTAAACCATTAAAGTTAGAAAGGGATCAAAGCACATAGGAAGGTAATGCATTTTAATTTAAAATACAAGTTCATAAACTGAGGTTTACGTATTAAAAATATAGATGCGGTATTTCTGGAGTTGTAGGATTTTGGAATTTAACAATAACCATCCAGCAATAATGACAAATATCAGCTTTTTCTTTCGATTATTTGACATTTCTACATCTTAAACATATTTAGTGCATTACAATACCAAAACAGACCATGAAAACCCAATATTTTGAAAAATAAACTTTGCTTGTAAACTAATTTTCAAAGTGCACAGTGCATATTATATAACATATGCAGTAATTAGATAACATATTATCGTTTTTACTCTTTTAATCAATACTGTCGTTGCAATACTAATGATTTTTATTCTATAATTACAAAAGGCATAACATTTAAGTATTTGCATGGTTAACTGTGACTGTTACAATCAAACTCTCAATTATACATACCGCACTTGAGTTTCTTTATGTAGTGCTGAATGTATATCTCAGTTACTTAAAGTCTAGTACTTTTTATTGCAAACATAGTACATATAACTTTATTAGAATTAAGCCTGAAACTTATTTTATCCAGTGGAAATTTAATTTATGATTATGAAGCATTACCAATATAGATATATTACGGTATATGAGAACCCGTTACTAATAAGAATTTCAAAAGGGTTATGATTACTAAATAAGTGGTGTGATTAAATGTAACGAAAAAACCTAAAACAAAACAACGTATATCCTATGGAACCATGTATTATCCTACAGTTATTTAATCAGTTTTCGGTAACATGGTCAAAGGTAGGGCATTTATAAAATCTTTTGCGAATATTTCATTTTTAAAGTTTCTTTTTGTCTTCTTTTTTACATTATTAGAAACGGAATCAAATAAATTTCATTCTGACCTTATTGCCTCTTTTTACAAAATGGCTGTGTGAGAGATGGGGAACAAGGGAGTCGTGAGTCGGTGATCATTACGGGCCCGTAAGCTTAAATATAAAAGTTGACTGACATACATGTCATGCACCGAGGAACAATCTATCCTTTAAATAAGAATCACAGTAAACATGTCATGTGATTTTTTGCCAATTAAATTCCATTGTTTCATAGCGCAACGCAGTTCATA
The DNA here is from genome assembly GCF_026571515.1 of Ruditapes philippinarum. NCBI lineage: Eukaryota > Metazoa > Mollusca > Bivalvia > Venerida > Veneridae > Ruditapes > Ruditapes philippinarum. The sequence goes on along the minus strand of NW_026862754.1, from coordinate 109,746 downwards.
AATGACAAAAAAATATCTTCTATTTATTTGTATCGTATTCCTCAATTCTATTTTGTTTAATTCTAAAATATTACTTCCTTATTGTTTATCAAATCGTTTACCAAAATGTTGTTTATTGCACATAAATGGAGAACATTGACATTAGGAAAATTTAAATGAGGAAATATGAGGATTTAATCGGAAAGTATCATAGTAAAAATAAAAATGATGCTATTTACACTTAACGGAAGTGTTGTTCCATTTTCATTTTGACTGATATAATAAGACACTAATGGAGTTTCAATGTGTGTTGAATATAATATTTATGATTAAAATATCGATTATAGGAAAATAAGTATGTTAGTTCATATTTTACTTACTTTAATTGTCATAAATATATTCAGTGTTCAGTGAAAGAATACTTTTCTTGAATTTTAACACACGGTAGAGTGAAAATGTTGCTGTCTCGCTTTGACTGAGCATGTTCATTGACAGTAGTGGAACGTGCAAGCTACAGCTCATCATCTTAGCACCAGTTTAAGCAGTATTTATATAAATGACAATTAGAAACATCCGTAGATGTTTAAATACTTGTTTGCCTTACCTTCATAATGCATTATTTTACCTTGAAATTAATCAATTAAACTTCTTTCAATATTTTCATCATTCAATGCTCGTGAGAAAAAGATATATTTAATATTTTGTTGATATGATTGATCCGATATTTTACGCCTACAGAATTTAATAAACACTCTTTATTTATCATTTTTTGTGTAGGTGTAAGCAATTGCTAACGAATTTCGTCTATATTTACAATGTAAAAATTACATATTGACATGAACTTGGTTTTGAATTATAATTAAAAATAAAAGAGCTGTAAAAAAAATTTGAGATTTTTACCATCAGGAATAATTGTAAAAGTATATACGTCTATGAAGTTTCTTTTAATAAAAGTTTCCAATTAACTTTCACTTTATCAATTGCCATAAAAGAAAAACCTTTAAAAGTATTCAAATGTTCAGATACAAGAGTAATAGAGAGAGGAAGGTGTTTTATATCAAATTTGTAATTTTTCATTTTTGTGTACCTTGTTTTGCTGTATTTAACTTACATATTGTTGTTGCTTTTTTTACAAATAATAAGGTGATATTTGCTGGCTGATTTGTGTCATGTCGTAACTTTGCCAGACAAAATCACAAAATTACGAAACAAAGTAACCACTTTGTCGTTTTGTCGCCTGGCGCCCCGGAACTTTGTCGTTTTATTTGTGTGTTTTCGAGCACTCGCCTGGCGCGAATGTCAGTATATCAACGCTATCAGTAGTTTTGCTGTTACGAATTTAAGTATATATTCGTACATCTTAAAGTTTATTTAAAATTATGAAATCCGTGTGAAGTTTATACATTTCAATGTTTCTATTGATTTTGTTGATCTTCCCATCGACTTTGTTTGTTTTGCATTCATGCAGCTACCGCACATATCTGGTTATCGATATTTATCCTGGTAATTAAAATACTGCTATTTAGTGCATTAAATGATTTTGTCGTATTTTGCAAATACTTAACTTAATTATCTTTTGTTTCATTTATGTATTGGTTACTGATGTTTGACAAAATAAAGAGATATATTTTTTTACAAGACACAGTATATACCGGAGTAATAATCATTAGCAATGCTGCTAGTTTATATCTAGCACCAAAACGTATATAACGCATATATACCCTACGGAACCATTCATTATGTAGCCGTGTCTTTTGAAATCACGTTGGCGAAAGCTAAGCTATCACACGTAAGCCCTTTAAGAAACTTATGTGACTCTTGCGTAGGTTTTTCATATTCATTGTAACCAGTATCTAATATGTCACCCCTGACTTAAATAACTGTGTTATGGATTGATCGATGACGCAAAGTTTAAAGGGAGACGAAACTGTAAATATAGAGCGTAAAATAGGGAAATGGTTCAGTAAACATAAAGTATAAATAGGCAGTACATTTACGGGAGTTTAGTTATAAAATTACTGCAATTGAGCTGCAGACAGTAAAGAGTCTGAATGTGAATTAAATTTAATTTTCTTGTATTTTTAAAACATAAAGGAGCATAAAGACAAAAATGTATTACATACAAACAATTCCTTACTAATCTCATCTCATTTTTTTAACTTACTTAGTAAATCAATAAAATTGGTATATCTACAAGAGGTTTCATATAAGACCAAAAGCGCGGTTCAGCTATCATTTTAAATGTCTATAAAACATATCATTAGGAAATTGTAAATGAAGACTACTCTTGCCATATATATTATCTCAGTGACCTAAAGAAGCATTTCCTTCCTTCATTATAACCTGACCGTCTCCGATACATACATCATGTCCAGTTGACTTATTACCCAAATGTAAACGAACTACCTACTACCTGGTTGTACACAATGTAAAATAATAGATAACTTCGAATTGTTTATTTACATGTTCGATAAGAAAACTACAATAAAACAGGATACATAATAAACCAAATATTTCACATATTTATGAACATCTTAGTATGTTTAAGTGTTTTGTTTGCTTAATTGCTTAAATTCCAAAGACTGAGTCACATGTTTGGTTTTGCTGACTATTAAAATGATGGAAAGGCAGTTATCTTCACTAGCTTTATAAAACGCATCATATACTTCAAGGTAATGGAAAACGAAAATCATTTGCAAACTCTAGAGTTAATCAAGTTAAACATGTAAAGAATTTTTCATTTAAAATAATGAGAGTATGAAAGGCAACGATAGGTACATGTAATGATATGTTATCTCAATAAAATCACTTATACAATGACCTCTATCGACAGAAATAGAGTATACATTATTTAATACAATTTATAAAACATCTTGATAAGTTAAATCTGAAATGAATAATACATGAATATATAAATAGCATATGTTTTTACGTTTGATGATTCTTGCGGTTCTCGTCTGTGGTACTTTATGATTGATTGATTGATCCGTTAATAAATCTTTAACTATATTAACATGTTATGGTGATTCGAATTTCTTGTATGAAGATTTCTCGTAAAATATGATCCATCAAGCTGTCTACAGGTCCGTATGAAATATGTATAAAATATGTACAGAGAATATATCAGGCATTAATCTCAAATATCATAACCAGGATAGTTATCACCGATGCCTCGAAATAAGTCTGACATGAAGTGTATGCGTTTTGCAGACATTCTAAAGTTGCCTGTTAAGAATAAGCCGAGAGTAAATCTTTACTATATAATCCATCATTCAGGCAGTAGTTTATAAACACTTTTTATTACAATTAAACGTAATGTAAATAAATCAACGATACAGCAGCAGTAGTAAAATCACTTGAATTAAGAATGTTGTATTTATCATATAATGTCATGAGTACTACTCCGATGTTTATAAATTAAATGTGGTCCGATTCATTTGAAATACTCTAATCCTTTTGGACGAAAATAATTTCAATTTTCTAATGTAGTTAATCATCTATCAAACACTTTTAACTAACAAGTAAACATTTTGCAAAAGGACTTTCAATTAAGCGAACAAGTCAATTATACTTTCACTTTGAAACGGTCTAACTGACCCGACTATTTAACCTTGAAGTGAAAAACCTGAACACCTGAAAAAGATCAAAATAACAAAATTAAAACAAGCAGTAATAACACCTATTTTAAAGTTCAAATAAGATATATGTGATGCGAAACAACATAGTTACCATTTTGTTATTAAACTTTGCTACGTGATTTTAATGATCACAAATATACCGTTTTCTGTTGTCTGCTACTAGTGACTTTGTCTACCTTTGAACACAAATAAAACCTTCTAAAAATAAGATGACTGCGCCCATAGTTCACCCTGAATGATTTGGGCTTCTAGGTTAATATCGTCACGTCTCAGTGACTTACAACAAACATACTTTTTTCTTCACATGAGAAGGACGAATGGTAGTAGTATGGATTTTCAATGTATTTCTAGCAAGTTAAGTGCACCAAAATTGCTTCTAAATTCATAAAAATGGATAAAAGTAGAGGAGCGGAATCGATTTATCTTTAGGAATATGTATTGATAATAGTTTAGTTCAAAGAAATAAAATCTTAGGCATAAATGTTGCTGAAGCGAATCATTATTCATTTTTTATATCCCTCGGAGCCTATGTAAATATATGTATATGATGCCGAATTGCAATAGATTAATTGACGTAAACTATAAATGAATGCACCCAAAACTCTTTTACAATGTTGTTTGCTTTGGCTTTGAAACGGGCTAAAACTGGCCGGATTCACCATTCTATGGACTGGAGAGGACTATGTTATTAGAGGAAGGGGAGATATAATTAAAACAAGGAAGAATGCTATTTATATGATACATGAAATAAAATGTATTATGAGGAATAAGATATTTGACATTGTGTTACTTAACTTTGCTTTGTTTTTTCAATGATCACAAATACATTTGTTTACTGATTTTTGTCGTCTGCTACAAGTTACTTTGTTTAACCTCTTAACTCAAAGTTAATCTCATTATATTAAAATGGCTGCGCCTATAGTAGATTCTGAATGCTTTTGACTTCTAGGTGAATTTAATATCGTTACGTCTCAGTATGTTTCAACAAATAGAAATCTTTCTTCTCGTGAGAAGGGCGATCAATATTATCCTATACTTTTGTTTAAAAGCTCACCATGTTACATTGCCCGGTGTGATTTAGTATATGAGAACTTGAGGTTTACCATTTGCCATTTTAATGAAGGGAACCGGCAAATGTTCTTTATAAATGTACACGTATATCATGCGTCTCATTAAAGATGTTTAAGTGTTTAAGATTTAAGCATTGTTTTATGAATTTTTGCCTTTCATTTGGTTGATATTTCTTTCAGTTTTATAGTCATTTAGTTTACAATAATAAAAAAAAAATATTTTCATATTTTAGTAAAAATACTGAAGTTCGCAGACACATTCTGGAATATTTTTTTAATATTACATTTTACCAGACATATTTGGGAAAATATGTTTAGTATTACAAACTTATATACCCATATTCTTATTGTATAAAGATTGCATCAAAAGTAAGGAGGTTATGCTATTTCAAATAATCTAAAAATCTTAGTCTGCTTTTTTGCCCGAAATTAAATACAACTTTAATAGCTATAAATAATATTTATAATTTAACATTTTTTATCTGAATGCGTATGCTATTTTTAAGGCAAACGTTATATATTAAATCCCTTTAAATTTCCCCCATTTTTATTTCGTGGATACATTTAAAACGAAAAACAATGTCGTGTGTAATAAAAAAAACGATACACGTCCCATTTGAATAAAGGATAAAGGGAAACCAGCTATTAACATTTTTTTCAATACAAAGGAAAAATCCCTCTAAATTTTTTTTAATGTAAATCAAATCAGTTTACTCGCTTTGTACCTAAATATTGATTTAATTTGAAGCAATTACAATATTCATCTTCTGACGAAGACTTCAGGGTGTCTATGTGCAAAAAAACTACCTTACTTAGCTACAAGGGATAACTATTAATTAAGTTAAACGCGAGAATTTAGACATATTTGTAGGTTGAAAACAAAATGTGTTGAATGGTAATCACTCTTCAGCAATGAAAAATATCACAAAAAGTTTAATTGACAATCGCAGACTGGGTTTAGTTAAGACTACCATAAGAGATAATAGGAAGAGCAGTATCTCCCTTGCTCCTGCCACAACAACAATCGTCAAACAGATAAGGGAATCTATGATTCCGAAAGACCGTTTATTTATTACATAACTGTGGTAGAGTGGATGCCCACGGCACTTTGCACCAACTGAACAATCATGATAAGCCGTACGTGATGGTAATATTACAAAAACAAGCGAAGTTTTACGAAAGCGTAAAATGGCTGCGAATGAATGATAAGCTGTGCACTGAAAACCCCTTTTGGGAAGACCGGGAATTTAATGCAACTGGGACCAACATGCATTTTTGGTTGAAATTAAAAGGGGAAGCTTTACGACACAAAAAATTTCCATTTCGCCGGTTTTTTTCCCACTCTTTTTTATACTTTAAAAATGGCGGGCCGCTCCAGTCAATGTAAATAATGGGGCCGGGAAATTGTAAAATTATTATAGGCAGTGTTCCTTGTAATGTTTATCATAATACCGAGAACATTTCTTAACTATATCCAGATTAAACGATGTATTATCTTTAAATAAGCAAATGACAATCGATTAAACATCAAATTTGAGTATAAACGTTATAAATAAGACATTTAAGGCTACAGATCCGTTACAAAATCTAACAAACAAAAAACAAAAGCAACACACGCGTGTCTTTTCTTTTCTATATAAAAGGCGGTTATTTAAGTTTTTTACCAGAACCTTGTCCTCACAGCACTATTTAAATCATCTCAAAAGGAAATACAAAACTTGAAAGATACATTTCCTCAAAATGAGCTAGTTAGTAAAATACGGACTTCGTACATCCAAAATTTTCCCTAAAATTACGGGTTACGGGGGTTTTTTAAAACTTTGTCATATTTCGGACTTTATATAATTTTACGGTTTCCCCTACTTCTCCCCCTATTTTAATTTTTCCCCTATTCTTTTCAAAGTATATTAATGAATTTTACGGGAATTCCGTACACCAAACCGTATATCCATGTCTTTTTTTGCAGTGTTTTTTTCCCAGTTTGTAAAAACAACAAATGGAAAATTTTTTAAAAATTCGGCTGTTTTTCGGACATTGCAATGCAAAGATCTTAACCGTTTTTTTCCAAATGGGAAAAAAAGGGGGGAAATAAAATGGGTTTGCATTTATTTTTAATTTTTAAACCGGGTTCCAAAGATTTTAAATTTTCGGTAAAAATACAGACAGACACACAGGGGCTGTATTTTATACAGAGAAAGAAAACATTGTCATTATTTTTGAAGAAAATGTAAATTAAAATGTTTTGCAACAAAGCCAGATATTTAAAGTTTTATGTACACATGTACTTGTGTTTTTATTGACGACTCGCAAAATAAATCGTGTCATTCCGCAGTAAATACAAAATCATTTAAAACAAGGCTGCTTCGCGGAAAAACATTATGTTCAACGTTTAAAACAACAGATAATTGATATACATGTACTCACTCACTGCTGACAGAAATAAGATATCCCGATAAGTATTAAGGATGGTCACATTACTTTCAGTGATCCTTAAAATTTATAGCTTGTATAAAACATTAAATAAAACATGAACACCTCTGGGAAACATCCATCAATCTACAATTTATAAATAACCTAATGTGAGGATAACTTTGTCATTTTGCAGGCTTACGTGACTATTTCCGTTGTATGAGAAATACAAATTATGTGTAATATATACATGTGTACAGGAGAACGCTCATTGTAAGGTAATGAATTTTAATTTCAGCATAGGTTAAAAAAGATATTGAAAAGGATAAGTTACCGTCCACGCCCCTTTGTACCAGCTGCTTAAGCAGAATTCAATATTTAAACACGGAAAAGACTATATGGTATTTTTGAAGTTATTGGGGTTTGGAATTTAACAATTAATGACAATAATCGGCTTTTTCAATTCTTTGACAGTTCTACATCGTCCACTACATTACAATAGGTCAACCAATTATGAAAGCCCACTAATTTGAATTATAACCCTTGCCTTTTACATGTTTTAACTTATTTTCAAAGAGCATGACACATAGTATGTAACAGATGCAGATAATATATACCGCCTTTACTCTAAAGGCAATGGTGTCGTTGCGACACTAATGCTTTTTATTGTTAATGGTTTATTATAAAAGATATAATGGTTGAGTATTTGTATGGTTAATTGTAAGTGTTTGTATAGTTACTATCCATTTTCCAGTTACACACATATTACACTTATGTTTCCTTAGGTAGTGCTGAATGTATAGCTTAGTTATATAATGTGTAGGACTTTTTATTGCAAAAAAAACATATAATTTTACTAGAATACCGTCTGATACTTATTATAGCCTGTCAAATTTACTTTTATGTTTTTAAAGCTTTAGCAATATAGAAATATTATACGAGAATCCAATACTAATAAGGATTAGAAAATAGTGCAAAAGATTTGCACGGTTACATAAGTGATGTGATCTGATCTTACATAAAGAAACACATGCGTCATCCAACAGTTAATAAATCACATATGCTGAAACTTTGCTTTATACAAGCTCACGAGACTCTTCCATTATGAATGTTTTTGGCGTTTCATTTTATTTATTTATTTACATTATTGATATTCCTCAATTCCATTTAAAATTCATTTAATTTTAATTTCCAAAAAGATAAATATATTACTTCCTTATTGTTTGTCAAATCATTAACCAAAATGTTGTTTATTGCAAATTAAAATAAGAAAAGGATTTCATAGCAAAGCAACCTAGTAAACATAATAATGATAATATCCATTTTTATTTGGATTGATATAATAGAAAACTAATGAAGTTTAAATGTGTCTTGACCACAAAATCTATCATTAAAATTTTGATTATAGGAATATATGTACAAAGACATAACATGATAAATATATTTACTCAGTGAATGAATGTTAATTTTGTTTTCAGTTTACCTGAATTTTATCACATGGCAAATTAAAAATACTGCTGTCTCGGCTTTATCGAGCATGTGCATTGGCGATAGTGGAAATCATTCCAGTAGCACCGGTTTAAGCAATATTCAAATTTATGACCGTATATGTGTAAATACTTTGATAAAGTAATATTTTACACTGACATTTATCGATCAACCCTCTTTCAATATTCCCATCACTTATTATGATATCAATATTTTCAGATATGATTGATGCGATATTTTACGCCTACAAATGTGCATCATTAATGTGTGTAGGTGTTGAGTATTTGCTGATAAATAACATCCTTATTTTACAATATGAAAATGAAATACCAGCATAAACTACATACTGTCATGATAAACAATAAAGCATTTAATAACTCATACCATCAAGATTTATTGTACCAAGTTAATAAACAAAAGATACATGATTTTTTGCAATTTTTCCAATAGTTCTTTAATTCATAATGAACGAAAATATTTCGCAGAATGCCCTTTAGATTCAAATGTTCAGATACATTGGTAATAGTGTCATTAAAAGGTTTTGTATCACATTTATGACTATTCATTCTTTGGGTACATTTTTGCTGAGTTTTACAAACATATTGGGGTGTTTTACTTTTTTCAAGTCATAAGGTAAATGACATCTGAAGATATACCTGAAAAATCACTTTTAAAGGAAATTCTTTAGGTATGGAGGTATTTAATATTATTAATATTAGATTCAACAATATTACAACAGTGACTACAACGAGATCGGCAGCATTAATCATGGGGTTGACATATAAACTCTTTTCGTATTCTCATCTTTCATTTTATATATACAATATTTACTATTTACACATATATCAACTTTTTTTACTTTGACGGAATACTTTGAACGGAGGTCCTTTTTATTAATTAATGCTTTTTGCGGGATGCTGCTTTTAATGATTATTTTATCTCTAAAATAAAAATGTTAAATGTATATTAGCATAGTAACTCCTTCGAGTGAGTGTTCTCAACTTAACAACAGTAACTATGACTGTAATAAATAACACTCATTAAACCTTAAATAAGATATCTACATCCCTGTATTACTTCTTTAGTGCTTATTTAATCTTTTTAGTCAATGCTGCTTTTATTGTCTTTTTTATTTATTGTAAATTTCTGTCGATATTTTATATAAAACAGTTTGGAAATATCTGACATTTTGAAATAAGAATAAAGAAATTTAAGAATACCATAGCATCATAATGAAGGAAACTATTGATTAAACTTTGGTATTAAAACATTCAACTCTCATTTGCCCGGATATAATGTAACGGGAAATTACAAGTAATATAATTAAGTTACGCCGTTTCTTGAACTCAATTTCCTTTGTTCTAATTTAGATTTGATTTACAGACTTGTTTGTTATCAAAGTCATTTCGCTCATACATTTTATATATTAAATAAGAGAAATAAGTCAAATCAGAAATCAGAAAGAGAATTTGTATAAGTTTTATGTTATTTCTTTTTACCGCATAAAAGTGCATGATAAACAACAGTATAATTATTCAATAAAACTAATTCCTGACTCTTATCTCATCTTTATTTTGGAACATAATTTGTAAATCCCCCCTCCCCCAAAAACCTCGCATTTTAATGTGTCTTTAAAACATTAAGGGGTTATAACGTGAAGGCTTTTCGAGTAAAATGTCTAAATGGTGACATTTTAAATCATTTATTCCAATTAGAATCTGCTTTGGTCGATGATAATGCATGCATCATTAAAGGTTATTTTGATATTTAACCTATTACTTTTAACAGTTCATTGTGTATTTGTACCTAGTGTCATTGTAGTTAGTTTCAACAGATATAACACCGACTACCACAAGTGCAACAGTTTACCAACATGTAGACCGTTTCATAACGAAACGAATGATTTCCTTATGGCTTTAACCATAAATGCGCGATGAACATTGTTTCTCAATTATGTCAAATGTTGTAAAATGGCTATGACGGAAACCATGTTTTACAAAAATCGAACCAATTTTTCGGAATGTTTATTGGTGCATTATCATGCCAAACGACCATGATGTAAGCCGTTTCAACAATATTTATTTTACAATGTAAACCGCTTTATAACTATTACGAGTACAACCATTTATTACGATGAAAACCGTTTTATGACATGCAACTTGTTTAATCTCGATGCGAATAATTTATTTGCATTGTAAATTATTAAGTATGTTAATTTTTGAAAACTGACTACTTAAATATTGTCTCATGTAGTATTATATTACGTATATTCAACTAAAAAAATGCATGCAAATGAAAACTAAATTGTTTATGCTGGTGTGAGTTGATATCATATTTGACATGTAAAAATACTAAACAAAAATAACTTTTATCATGTTTTCATTCAAAAATATTGTCAGTGAAACGGCAACGATAAATTATTATGTGAAATCTAAATAAATCATTTTTAATATACAATCTGCTGTATCGACAGAAATAATGTACACATTATATTATACCAATGCATTACCATGTAGATAAGGTATATTTAAAATGAAAATGTATGAATTATTATCATATGTTGAATGTATGATGATTCTTGCCATTCCCGTTTGACGTTCTTCATGATTGATTGATTCGCTAATAAATCTTTAAGTGTGTTAACATGTTATGCTGATTCAAGTTTCTGCTATGAAGATTTGATATTCCTCGTTAAATATGATCAGACAAGCTTTCAATAAGTTCGTATGAAATATCTTTAAATTATTTACAGAATGTATATCAAGAATAAATCTCAAATATTATAAACTGGATATTTATCGCTGATGAAAACAGTCTGACTTAAAGTGTATGCGTTTTGCAGACATTCTAAAGGCCTAAACAGAGGTTGGTTTTAGTTTTACAACATTAAACAAATATATGTTGTACAATTTACAATAGAATTGTACATGCAATAGAGCACACGCATTCAGACCGTAATTTTATTTTGAATATGAATCATCATGTTTCCCTCCAAAACATTTCCCACCGAGCAGATCACCTTCAATATTTTGACAGTATTATTACTGGAAATGCTATAACTGTTGGTAATGACCAATTAGGGATACTGTTTATGAGGCAAGACAGATAAAAGATTGGACTGTAGATAGCTAGGAGGGAGCAACTAGGAAAATATCATTTCTTCTGGAATTATGGAGTAACTGTGCACCTTAAACATGTTCTGTGTGTAGGTCTTACGGTAAAAAATTGTTAATGAGAAATAATCCCATCAAGGTCATTCCCCCATTGTTTTTAAATTCTTACTCTATATTACTTTTTGGGGTATTTGAGATTCGAACATACCACAAATCAGGCTACCACATTCTTTAACAACCTCTTTACTCCGCCTTAATACTATGTGTACATTTAAGACCTAATTGTTCTAGAATTCCATTTATTACACACATTATCTGGTGATAATTTGGAAATCTGTCACTATGTCATCGGGATAGATAGGTCTTTACAACAAGAATTACAAAATAGAACATGTTGAAAATTAAGTGTAAGGGTTGACGAATTCAAGGAAATAGTACCCTTTACACATGAAGATTTGCTTATATATTTACGTTTTAACATGTAGTGTACTTCTAAATCCTACCGTCTGTTCAGACCTTTAAGTTACCCGTTGAGAATAAACTTTACAATTTTTGGAAGCTGAACAGAAGCCGGGTGTAAAGTTTTACTATATAATCTATCATACAGACAACAGTTTATAAACTTTTCTATACAAATAGTAACGCAGCTTAATCATTTGCTTGAATGGTTACTGTGGACGGACAGTAATTAAATCACTTGTATCAAGGTTGTGGTATTTATTTCATCAATAGAAATCACAATAGCTTTATACTGCATTATGTTATAATATAATCTGCCTTATTATTATTATTATTGAGTTATTATTTGTTGTTGTTCTTTTTTAGAATTCACTCAACGAAGCCATCAATGATCGATTTTATTTTGTAAATGCTTACTAATGGACCCTTATCAATTAATTAAGTGTTTGAAAACATTTTAAATGTTATAGGCAATCTAGTTAACTGACTATTTTTAAGCCGATTTTACTGGTTCGATTCATTGGAGATACAGCAATCCTTAGGGACGAAAAAACAGTTTCAAAACATAATTTCTTAAAATAAACTTACACATTTAACCGACTAAATATTTCATAGAAAGCACTGCCAAGTTAGCAAACGAGTCAACTATATGTTGCGTTAACTTTGAACTTATTTCCATCAGTGGGGTTAAATCTTACGTCATACATGATACTCGAGATAATAAATCCAGCATGTGTTTTGGTTGATGATATTTTGATCGTCTTATCAATAACTACATCGGTCAGTTATGAAACGCTAAATTGGATTTCACAGTTTATTCGGAAAGCAGGTGTAAGAAATTGAGAAAAAAATTTAAGTTTGTAAGGAGCCTTTTTGTTCACACTTTATTGATTTCATTGATTTCATTTTTTTTCAAGATAAAGATATAAGGACGAATTAAATGTTCTTGTATCGTGTACGATTCATGAATGCGCTGCTCTCATTTGCTGCTTTGAGTCCACAAATCTTTCCAGTAAAACGAAAATGTGTAGACCCGGCGCTTAATAGTAGCGCACTTCTTTCATTGGCGTTGTATATATTTGAACTAACAAATTTCAAATATTCGATTACAGCAATTATTCTACGATTTGACACTGATCTCTAATATTATACTTATGATGACTTTATCTTTCAGAGATAGATTTAATATATTAACAGTACGGTGTCTAGCTTCGTGAATTGTATTCCTTAAAACTTAGTCAAAGAACTCAACGCATACACTGTTGATAATTGTGTATCATAAATAATTAATTGTGCTTCGATCACTATTGTAGTATTTCGGACCTAACAAAAGTTCTTTTGACTTTGGGCTCGGTCGATATAACTTTTTTGAGGTCCCGAAAATTATACAGATAAGCTTATCATTGTATTATATGTAGATGGGCTATAAACTTAATCAAATCTCTTAATAATGCTTATGGTTTATAATACTCTTCTAAGGCCAAACAAAAGTCATTGCGCTGTTAACTGTTTTTGTTTGTTTATCGAGTTTTTGTTACGGGTGAATGAACTGGTGCTACAAGTTTAGTGCTGGATGATTGATTTTGTATGAAAGTTATCTTAAGCTGATTTAGCTCTGGGATAGTTTTAACATTCCTCAGAATGAACACTTAGTCTATAGCTCGCAAAGATAATTTATTGCTCATTTAATTACTTATATATCTATATAATTTATTTTGTATATTAAGTTCTTGTAAGTTCCTTTCTGCACAAATCCTGGTATGTTTATATTTACTTATATGTTAACTTGTTTTTAATTGTAAATTGAATCGTTTTGTATTTGGACAGGTTTATTCTTTATAAAATACGTTATGATAAATAGTTGATCACTTGTTTACTCTTGAACCCTACTATATATATAAAATGAAATTAATTAAAGGCAAGTATCACACTTCGCCTTACCAAAGACGGGGCTTTTTACTACAACAAGTATTGAAGCGTCAAGATTTTGTTCACAAGACAATAGTGTTCCGTATGCTATTTCTATACAGTAAGAGTTATCACTTAACAATAAAACATTGACCGATAGGAAAACACACAAATACTTATGAAATATCGGATACAAAGCAGATGCTCTTGTTAACTGAGTATTTCTACTTAATATATGTCTATTGTATGCTTCTTTTTATACATCTTATCAATAACATTTTCATGTTATCTAACTACATTATTCAGACAATCTCAATGATCGCTTGACCTACTTTTGATAGCCCCATCACTCAATTCTCTTTAAGAAATATTTTGATAGTATCATTTATCTGATATTTCTCGCCTTCTGGCATACACTTTTTCCTGCATGTTAATTTCGTGAAGGTGTGAATTAATTGCAGAAACAAAGTGTCTCTTTAAAGCATAGCGCTGTACATATTTTACCTAACCAATTGCCAGGTTTCTTTATCCTGCCATAGATGTACAAATATATTCCAGTATTTAATCACGAGAACGCACAAAGTTTAAACTTTCTGTATCTGTACAATTCTTCAGATTTCAAATCTAACAACGAAGTCCGACATACGCGAAAAGCGTTATCAGATTCTATTCCGACACGAAAACTCCTGATTCCTGCCATGCCCAAAGTGTCAGTCATTTGTGGTGGTTAACATTCTGTATATTTTAATTGACAAGATTTGAAAAAAAAATACCAACAGAAACAGCTGATTAAAGTTAATTGTCAAATTCGTAATACATAAAATACAAATAATAAATAGTATACTATAGCACCAATATGTAAAAGCCTTTTTATCCGTTTTCATGAAGATGATAGAAATATGAGAGAATTTTTATCATATCTTAGGTATATCAAAGATTGGAAATGACCCATAAAAATGGCGGCCACTGGAAGTAAAAAAATCTATGAAAAATCATCTATATTTACTTATAAACTTTACATTCAAATGAGAATGATAAATATATCTATCTTTTTTAATATCATTGTAAAAGCAAATGTTCACAAGATGAAATATTAAACAAAACTGCCATTTGATAAATAATTTCATTATACTGAAACATTTTGATCTAACATTAAGTTTTAAAACGTCATTATACGTCCATATTAAAATTGCAATTATAATATCTTAATAACTTAACAGCCAAAAGAAATGTAATTTGTTGTCGTATGCTTCTAACATTTGCTAAACAAACTTTTTGTTCAATTATAGCATACACAATTTGATAAAGTAGCACATCAGTTAATTTTTAAAGACAAAACTGTAAAGTTATTTATTAATTTCAGACTTTAAAAAATAATCATTTGGGTGTTATAAATTACATTTTGTTACCTTATAATTTTTAATCTAGCTCTTAGGTTGCTAAGATACGGTAGTACAATGTACCGAGAAAGGAAAATTTAATACATCAGCGTTATACTGAATTTAAATAATGTGTGTTATGACAATCAATAAAAGATAGGACTTCAATTACTTATCCAATATGTTTATGGTTTGTTCTGTTGCAACTATAAAAGTTAAATGTGTTTTGAACCATACCTTCTGAAATCAATATAAGTTATAACTTCTACTTTTTGTACAGTGCAACAGCCGCGGGTTTCAACAAATAAATATGAGAAATTCAAACAAACATACAAGAAAATCAATCAGATGTGCGTTATGATAGATAGTCATATTTGTATTGTGAATTCTATTACATCAGTGTTATACGGTATACATAGCTTTCGTAAAAACCTATTTCAGAACGACTGATTAATTTCTATCTTATTAATAAACTTTTGATTATTTTCTTAAAGGAGATTAAGTTATCAATAGTTCGTGTTAATAAATGTATATATATATATATATATATATATCATACTTAACTTTCAATAAGCTTTTCACAAATATACAATCGAGTCTTTTACCGTATTGAACGAACTCTAAGCTCTTTTTTCGTTAATAAGCTCGAAATAATGTACGCACATAAGTAATGGTGGTTTTATACACACTTAAGATTGACTTTTGCGACTTACAGCAATTAATCAGGTCATTGTTTCATCATATCAAGAAATACCATTTCAAGTTAACTGGCAAGTCGACAATGAGCATTCTCTTTGACCATTTACAGATATACATTATATGGCAAAGACATTGAACTTCAATATAAATTTAAACATGTATACTAAAACATGATAAATATTCCTTGTGCAGTGTTAAAATAAAAAGTGAAGAATGAAATATAAGAAATATTTTTTAAGAACACGTATACATTAGCAAATATATATATAATACATATATAAACATCAAATTTAACTTTTCAAACCTCAAGTATAAACTTTTATTTCATTATCCCTCATGTACAGTCTCGATCATAATAATATCTGTCATATGTGGCGGGTCAGATCGGAACCGTCCCGAGGGGACCCGCCCAAAGGGGTGGGTTTTCGAAGGACGGCTATTCAGATCCGAACCGCAAACATATTTCACATATTCTTTCTTGCATATTCTATAATTTTTCATGGAAATTGATGTCATCACACCCGCATCTATTTTCTTAAAACAGCGTATGAAATTGCAACTTCATTCATAACGGCGAAATTACGTCATCCTAAGCATGCCACGGCATAGCACGCAACTATTCTGACACCCCCATGCACGGAAACAACAGTATGATATGCAAGCAAACCGATTGAATGTTAATGTTATTTTGTTGTGGTTGATGCTTCCCAGGGATCAGACTTTATCCAGATTTTTATACTTCACAACAGCAGGTGTTCAGTGCTGTGTGGCAGCTGTAAAAAGTTGCCTCGTACCTCATTTCAGTGTTGTTATATTTTTCTGGTCCTTCTGGAACATTGATTCCTACAATACTATTAGGTGTTTATAATTGAGTACCACTCAAGTCGGTGCTAGGGGACGCGAGGGATGTTACAATTTCAATTAGACCTCATCTACAGACTCAATCAAACCGACTCTGCAACTGCCATGTAATTTAGTTGTGACTGATGATGGTTCCGAAGGATACAGATTTGTTTATTTATTCGTTAGGAAACTGAGTGTACGGAATGTCAACTCTATATCGACTCATGTAAGAATTTCGCTCTTTTTGAATTCTTAAGATGTGGGTTGTGCGTTGTAGTTTTGTTTTGTTTTTGTGTTAATTGTTGAATTATCAATTTGGTGAGAACAAAAAGAAAATGATTAAAAAGAATTAAATGCCTAAAATCGTTTGTCATTTACATATTACAATAGGCGCACTTATGTAATGAATGTAATTTACACATTTACACATTACAATGGGTGCACTTATGTAAATGTAATTTATTTATAACCATTTCATTTCGCGTTCCTATAAATTACAAAATTACATCTTTAAAGAGCCACTGGTATTAATGAATGTCATTACCCGGGTAGAAAGTGTTTATCTTATATCATCGATTCCTTTAACAATAGAGTATTTAACACGTAGAATGTGAAATCCGATAGCAAACTCTGCATCGTGAAGCGATATTGCTTTTTAGAAAAGAGCAGTTTACACCATAGATTGAATAAATCGTTCATTAGGGAAATTTCGTTCGTAACGTTCGTTGGTTAAAACATAGTGGAATATGAATTATGAAAATAGTGGAATCAAAATTTGATATATTTTTGGAATTTCTTGTGATATATGGAATTGGTCATTGACAAAACATTGTCACAGGACGTATTTTGTTTATAATAACGTATTATAAGGTAAGAAAATTATGTTTTTAATGAATAAAATTTGACAGATAAAAAACCTAACTTTTGACGATTTTCATTAAATATTATATTCAATTTGATATAATGCAAAGAACACGTTCATCTTAGAATATTATAGAATGTAATGCTTAAAGCAGATTGAATTTAGTTTAATGCAGATTCAAAAATTTAGATTAAATTATAATTGATAAAATTAAATTACATTTGTTCATATACTCTTTTGAAAATTAGATAGAAACTATTTGCCTCGTATGTAAACAAAACGAGAAAAGTTTTACACTTAATATCTAAGAGTTAAAATACTAAAAAGACATTGTATCTACCTGGTTGGTAAACATTCTGACACAAGAAAATCAAATCGTTTTTCTTAGTCTAAGATTACATAATAATATCTGGGCATGTTTGTATTACCATATTAATCATAAAACCTGTTACTCCTCTGATTTTTAGAGCACTAAAAACTTAATTAACATAATAAATATAATTAAATCAATAATGACTATTTGCAATAATATTTTATAATTTTAAATTAATAATTGAAGCTATGACATAAATATTTATGTTCATTTAATTATATTTAAGGGCCCGTAAATCCCCTGCAATTTTGTTTTACTGTATTCTATCATTTTTATTTCTCGAAAACTTTTTAATTTTGATATCATGTAACAGTTTTGTAACAGTTTTTAAAAACACATTTGCCATATAGATGAACTTTCTTTTGCTTCTTTTCCACTTTTGGGCCAATTGGTTTTAAATTTTGGGTGATAGGAAAAATTTTAAACCCAACTACCCCTGTTAACATTTTTGCAAATTTTGATTTTCCCAAACACATAACGGTGTTTTATTTTTTTCATTTTTTTAACTTTCAAACATGCCTAAAAAATCCCTTTTAAGCATTTTTAAAAATAAAAATTTTTTACTTTAAAATAAACCCTGTTTACATTTAAAAACGGTCAAAAAAATTTCGTACATGCTAGGCTATTTGATATGAACATTTATCTTATATAGATGTATCATGCTAACTAATCTCAACATTGTTTAAAGTGTTTTTATGTATTAAACTATTATTCAATAAATGGTAACCGTTACTGAATAAAACATTGATGACCGACTTCGGAAAAAAATAGAATCATGTCAGTTTTGAAATCAATTGTAATAAATACAGTCAACTATCGTTATCTCGACATCGCTTTTCTCGATATTTCGTTATTTCGATTAAATTCTGAAAGTCCCGTTTTTTCCCCTTCTTTATCTATATTGAAAATATTTCTTTATCTCGATATTTTTATTTCGATTTTTTCAGTATCTCGATTTGATATTTCAGCCCCAACAGTTATTTTCACAATATAATCCTTTGTTTATCTCGACAAATAATTATTCGTCTACCCCCTCCCGCAAGAGGTGTGAAAAACACCAAGCGGACAGTTATCGCTTAAAGCGCGTGTCGTAATAATTAATGATGATATGTTTGTAACAAGTCAAGGTGTTTTGAAATAATTGTTAATTAGCGTGTTGATTGACTTATGTCGAAAATGAGTGAATTTTATCGAATAATCGGTAAATTAAATAAACGTGCTAACTATTCATAAATTGTGTGCTTTTATAAATGTGCTCTTACTCTCACAAAATGATTGCTATGAAATGTTTTCATGTAATTTATATGTGTTATTATGCAATGTTAAAATACTAAATAAATTATTAATAAGTTAGAAAACAACGTTTATGTTTTAGCCATGTATAAATGAGTAAACCTCACTATGTGTCAATCACATAGCACCTAAATGCTGTATTTCCGCTGGTAAACATTACGAACTGTTAATTTTTATTATAAGGATTGACACTAGATAATGAAACATCGTACTTATTTGACTTATAATGTATGCGCATGTCTTCTTTAAAAATTAGTTTTTGAAAGGTTCAAACCCTCATACGTTTATCTCGACATTTCGTTATCTCGATATTTTTTTGACGGTCCCGAAGACTTCGAGATAACGAGAGTAGACTGTATGAATTACAAAGAAATGAAAATGAAGAATATTGATTTATAACATGGGTTGTCAAGCGTAAATAAAAACTTGCATGGTAGGCGACAGGTGACGTTTATGAACATGCTCAGTCAACGCCTGGGCTGTGTTACATAACATTCAATAACGCTAATCTGCTGAGTCTGAATACAATTCTATGACAATATTTTGAACAGGGTATAAAACAGCTTTGTGACTAGACACATTGCAGAATGAATAAATCACGGGGAATTACACCTTCCTGATTAACCCATAATGTAGTGGATCAAGCAAATAATTGTATGCGGTCAAATTGACATTTTTAGGTCACATCAGATCTTTCCTTTTTAATTGGTATAAATATGACAATTGGGAGATAAGAGTAATTAAAATACATAGAGGATATTCAGATATTTACTATTAATACAGGATTTATTTTCATCGAGTGGTGTGGAAATAAATATTTCATGAGTGGCGGTAGTCACGAGTTAAATATGACATTTTTTATACCAAAAGAACTTGAATTTTCTGTTCATTACATACAGTTTTCATTTTGATATTACAATTTGAAAGATTTCCCCTTAAATTTTGTATATTGTCTTAATTTAGAAGAAAGTAGTTCGGCAAGACACCAGTGAAAATACTGAAAATTGGTTTCACTGCAGTGAAAAATAATTTGATTTACAGTGAAAATCCGCAAAATGAAAATACGCATTTTATTTCATCAACATTTCTCAATATTTTATTAAATAGTACATAATAAACTTTAAGCAAAGTATCATGTTCCTTGAATATCGAATAGGTTCATGGATATTAATTAAATGATCAATTAGTCTAAAATAAGAAGGTTGAGTTCGTGAAATAATTTAGTAATGTGAAGAACAAGGCCATTCAAAAAGATAAATATAATCACATAAATCTACAGACGCGTGTACTTGATAAAACTACTGCAATAAGGCTGCTTCTGACATTTTTATGGCACGATATTTATAAATATCTGATTAATAACTATAATGGTATAGATATTCACAGATGCTCTTACTAGGAACTTAGTACAGCAATACTCAATTAGCATTACTGTATTCGAAATTTTTAAACCATAGCGTCAAAAGTTTGTTTTCGATATCTTTATATATACTTTTTTATAACTTATTTGTTAACATATTTTTAAAACGTCAGAGTTTTTTTTTATGTTCAACCAAAAGCGTCAAATATTACAAACATCAAAATAGAACATAACATTGAACCGTTTAAATAAACTTTTTACAGCTTCTTAAATTCTGATCTACATGTACTTTAGTTGTTTGTATATTATTTTGATCTAAAATACAATTAAGATCATCTCCCAGCTTTATCTAAATATTCTGCTTCAATAAAGGGTTAGAACGGGTTTTTAAAATTATTTTTTTCCCCACAGGGGCGTTCCCCATGGAATTGGTTTTTAAATGTGGGAAATTTGACACCAAGCGAATTTTTACGATTTAAAAAAGGGGAAAATTTCAAAAGGTTTCCCCGAGGGATTTAGAGGAAGAGTGCTGGATTACTGATTGATCTTTGTAAATAACAAGTCATTGATTATCCGCTCAGCTTTAAATTGCAATGTTTGTTCCGGTTATTGCTTTCCTTTAGTGGGTTTCATTCAGGATATTACACGGGATGTTGTTTCAATAAAGACGTGTGTAAGAGTTTGCTCTCTAGCAATTAAGTACGTTAAATTGGAGGAATATCTTTATGTTTTTAAATACGGAATAAAACATCACGGGAAGAACGGGTTTTAGTATCAGCTACTCTTTTTATAATGTTTTGTCAAATATAAACATATAATAATTGTTGATTTCTTTCTAGAAGTCAAAGTGAAATATAAGTGATTAAATTTGTTTCCTTTTTTATTCTTCTCTAATATTTGGAAAATTGTGTTTTTTGTTTATACTTAATCTTGAAAACATATATCTGATGATATAAGAGTAAAAAATAATCGCGTGCTTTCATGATTGTTTGATAAACTTAACAATACTCAAATAATAAAAGTAAAGAGAAATTAAATACTAATACTAAAAAAATATTTAAAAAATTATTTTTATTTGCTTTTTTTTTCCATCCTAATCCCCTGTTTTTTTTAAAAAATAAAAATTCTTTCCCATTTAAAAAACAATTAAAACTTTTTTAAAAGAATAAAAACTTTTTTCCCCTTTTAATATAAAGGGATAACAAAATTTTGCGATTAAACTAAATTTTTGATAATCATTTTCGTTTTTTTTGCCCTTTTTTTAAAAATCCCCATCATGAAAAGGTTTAGTAACAAAAAGACAAAAAAAAATGTTATTTTTAAAAAGTATTTTAATACATAGGGACTTTTTTTTATAAGAATGTGTCACAGTTATTGTTATCAAATGCAAAATCAAAATAAAAATAAACGTTTGTGTTTCATATTCCTTAGAAAATGTGTAGGTTACTATTAAGTCAATTTGAACTCTTGGTGTATTTTTTATTTCTAGTTTTACTAAATGTTCATAATTGGCTTCGTTTGAATACTACATAAGAACTTACAGGTCTAACAGTACATGGATGAATTTCTAAATCCCTTCAGATCGTTGTACTTTATTTAGTTTTAATAAAACTTTAAGTTATTTACCTATTGTTAATATTAATATTTTAGCATTATTTGTATCTGCTTTATATTTATAAACACATTTATATAACACAAATTACTTGTGAATGTGCGTTTTTTGTTTTTTTTTTTGTTTTTTTTTTGTTGTTGTTTTTTGTTCAAGTCACGTAAGAAAATTGTTTCGTTGAATGCAAAAAAAAACAACAACAAAAAAAAAAAAAAAAACAAAAAACGGAGACATACATTTCAAGCTAGAAAACTTTTCATATTTAAAATAAGATTGTATACGAAATAATTTGCTTTAACTGATTGCTTTACGAAAATATAAATGAAATTCATCACTCCAAATTATGTCACATATTTTTCTTGACGGTAGACGTGCCTAGAATGTTACTGATTACACAGAACCTCATCTGTTGTCGAGATTTTGATCTTATTCCAGAATAATCTTGATAAGAGAAGAAAAATTATGTCAAAATAGATATGATATGATATATCAACTATTTTATGAATTTTTTCGGAAGAAAGCACACCTACTTGCGCTGTGAGTTTATCATAACTGTAAGATTATGTTATATAAGATTGACAGCTTGTCTTTCACAGTCGTGATCTAATCAGTAACGTTAGGTAGATGTTTTCTTAAATAAAGAAGAAAAAAATGCAATGAAGATATAGTATTATATTCCCAGATTCAACCTTTGATTACAGAAAAACGTAAAAATCTTTGTCTTTACTGCGAAAACATATTTACCAATTATTAATTGTGCCTAATCTTGTGGTATATTTATATTTACAGCCCTGAGTGATGTTCATAGATATATAACAACTTGTACCAATGTTTGAAAACGAGATCGGCATGGAGGTCAATCAAACCAACACGTACCCAAAGGAACCGGAAATGACACCTTTAATGGAAATAGGGGGTTGGTTTACGTCAGTTCATGGTTACTCGAGTCTAATCGTTGTGTGTTTGGATAACTACCAATATCATTAATATAACCGTTTTGGCGCGAAAAAGATTATGAGGAATCCAACTAACGCTCTATTATCATGGTTGGCAGTTTCAGATATTCTTACTATGATACCATACGTTCCATTTGTGATACATTTTTACTGTGCCTTCCCACCTCATGATATGTCGGCTGAAAAATATTCCTACCCATGGGCTGTGTACTTTTTGTTTTTAATAAACTTTGCCGCCACAACTCACACCATTTCAATATGGCTTGGTGTGTCATTAGCAGTATTCCGATTTATGCAAATCAGATCAACAACAAAAGGGACTGTAGCGAAAAGGAGGTTGTACAGAAACATTCAAAAAGTTATAGCGTTAGTGTATATTGCATCAAGTCTCATACTCATTCCAAACTATTTGACTAATGAGCTAGACTCAATTAAAACATCCGACAATAGTACCATTTATATGATAAAGGATCTAAAACTTGCAACAAACGAGACTAAACCAATAGTGTTAGCTAATGTGATAACATATGCCGTTGTTGCTAAACTCATTCCATGTGTTCTGATGATTATATTCAGTGGTAGCCTGTTAATAAGTATGAACTTGAAGGGAAGGAAACGCAGACGAAGATTATCCGCAACGTCGAACAATTTCCGGCGGGAAAATAGGCAGGCAAAAACCACACGAATGCTTCTGGTTGTGATAACTTGTTTTTTATTTCTGAGTTCCCCAGGCTTTTTCATTTTTCTTTGGACCCGTGGGCCCAAATTTTTCCACCCAAAGGGGTTTTTTTCGCCACCCGGGGATCTTATGGGCCCTCATAGCCCCTTTTAAATAATTCCAAAAAAATTTTGTGTTTTACTGTTTTAAATGCACACAGTTAGAAAAAAAATTTTTTACAAAAGGGATTTTAAACAAAAAAAGTTGGGCATTTTTAAAGGGCCTTGAAAAACCCCAGCTTTCGACTTTCCTTTAATAAAATACTTTTATAGGCATGATTGAGCGAAATGATTTGAGCCCCGTCAGACAAAAAACCAAAAACCCCGCCCGTCCCTTTTCAAGATCCATGTGTTCCCCCTATCAAATTTCTCTACTTGTAATAGAGTTGGTAAGCGAACAGCATGGATCTTGATCAGACTGCGCGGATGCGCAGGCTGGTCTGGATCCATGCTGGTCGCAAACACACTATGTTGGTTTTGTCGTGACGCGGCTCATTTATTCTATTTTTTCGTATCATTGGCCTCGTTTATTTCGTCGAACTTGCCGACAACACTATTCATAGTGTCCTTTAAACATATTCCAAATCGTTTCATTATCAAATGTTTTGTAAGTATCAAAATAAAGAAGGATTTAGCATTTTCTTGTTAAATTGTTGTAAAATGTAAGATTTACCCAAAATATCAAACTTAAGACTAAACATCTACATATTATATACATGCATATATGACATATAGAAATATTATGATTTGTCATTTTATTCATTTATTTATTTTTTGTCATTGAATTCTTATCCAAATTCACCGATATTCACATAATGCATACCTTTTATAGATTGAAACGATGACAATGGGACATTATAGTAACTTTACTCTATAAGGTTGACTTTGCATTAAACAATACAGGTATAATGCACTTTTAGCACGAATATGCATTAAAAGCTCAAGTTCGCAGGACGAGAAATTTAATAAGTCGTGTGTGTGTGTGGGGGGGGGGGGGGTTCTACAGGGATTAATGCATGAAGTAAGGTACATTAGCGATGTTGATTGTAAATTTCTTCTCAGAAAAAAAAAAAAATTTTTTTTTTTTCCAAAAACAAAAATTAATTGTTTATTTTTTTTTGGGGTTTTTTTTTTTGCCAACATCGTTGATGATTGAAAATTTCCCGGGACCAGCGGATCATTTTATTCCCGCTGAAATTGGCGCAATTGCTCGAGCGATTTAGTTTTCAGTTGTGAAATGTCTTTTCCGTAACTATACCCCTTTGTTGTGCGCAGTTGTTATGTAAGAATATTTCTTTAAGTTCAATTTTGAAAACAGATTTTGAAGCATATTTAAGGCACTCCCGAGTATACAACCATCACAACCAGTCCTGGTGTCATCATGTCAGGAAACATGGTCGTGATCCCAAGAAGATTTTGTCTCATTGTTTTGACAAATACTTTAATTACTAGGCCGCTGTTACTATTCTAAGAGTCATAGTCATGCCTATACAAAATATAGACTTTTTTTATTCAGATAACAATTTACGAGTCACCCTTCTTTCATAAAATATGAATACCGGGAATTGTTCTCCAAACGTAATCACGTCCTCGTAGGATTTATATAATTGTCGACAGGGTTAGTTATATCATGACCATACTTAAAGTGAGGGCAATGTCATTGAACATGTCATTCTTTTGTTCTATTTTCAGTTGTGTTTGCTTTTAAAACGATATGTTTGAACAGCTTAACAGTTGGCGTTGTTTTTTCCTTTTTATGTGAAATTGATAAAAACATTGTAAACATTATTGTCACTGTATCCAATACTGTTATCTTTTCTTTCTTATCAGTCGCTCCCAATTCAAAGCAATAAAAACTGTTATTAGAGTGTCCATGATTATTTAGAGAAAAAAACACTTTTTTTATTTTACTAGTACGTGATATTGACAGAAGCGCTGTTAATATATCAGTGTAAGCAAAAGCATAAGCACGTTTAACACCATTACATAAAAGCAACCAAAATGAAAACAAAAATATCATTAAATAAACTAGTCAACGCGACCTATCAATTACGTTAACCTAAATATAGTATGCTTCGTACTGTGCTGTTAAATATCAGATGACTTTTTTGCTCTAAAATTAGACAAATAGTAAATTATTAGTAGTCAAAGCTTTATTCGAAGTATAATTTTCAATAGTCTGTAATGAATATAAATGAGTTGTGTCATATATGTGAAAAATGAGTAAATAATTCCCGATGAATTCCAAGCTATAAATGTGTTGAAAGACCTTATTATCACTTGGTAAAAAAATAAATCTAAATTAATTGCGGTATTTTCTCAGCGCTCATTATTTGTCTAAATCGTAGTTGATTGTAAGGCAATCATTCTTCATTCAACTATCTCCTGTTATACTTATAACCTTATATGAAATAGATTTTAACGACGCTAATTTCGCATTTATATCTCCACGGATGTCTGTATCGCGTGGAAACTAATGTAACATTCATGACTTTGGTAATAAGAGGTAATATCTGACGTACGTAACGAGCGAGACAAATGCTACGTGATTTTTTTCTCTCGTTTCACTTGATCATATTTCATACTGGCTCGCCTGGGAGCGGAGGCCAGCAGTACAAATTACTGATTGATCTTTGTCATGACAAGGCATTGATTATCTGTTTAGTTTATGATTGTAATGTTTGTTTAGAATATCGCTTTCTTATAACGGTTTTTTTTCTTTCTTTCACTAGAAATGCTTGCGATGCTATATCAATAATAATTATACTAAATGTGTTTGCACCCCCTCAACCAGAGTACTTTATATCGAATAATATGATCGTTAATCAACTTTTAATTAGCATTTAATCTTCTTAAATGATATTCCTATTGCAATCTTGTTTTACGACCTTTGCCCTGTCAATGTTTAAAGAGTTACTGTTCTATTTGTCTGAAAACATGTATGATACTTACGTACATGATAATATATGAGGGTGTTATTTATTCGTATTTGAGATATAGTGACATTAGCTATTAATTAATTATTCTTATTTGTGTATATTTTTCTAAAAATGTTGCTTGTTATTAATACAACAATACAACGTATTTCTTAACATTACAACCGTTTGATATAAATTTCCATAATATTATAAGTGTATATATGTCAAGGCTTTTACTAATGTAAAGAAAACGCGTGACACTATAGTTTTAAATATGTTGTCGTAAATGACAATTGCCTTTTAAAACCTATCTTGATATAATAGAATATTATGAAACGATAACTCATTTAAGATCTTATATGGGTGTTGTAATAATGGTGTTTTGTTACATTAGTCAACATTTATCTAACACAATTTTATTGTTTATCTTGTTTTACCATTAGCATTATATAATTATTCGGGTAAACAATAAAACGTTAGATTATGTGATTAGCTTGCTGGATAGCTTCTTCACAAGAAAAAAATCCGAGTTATTTGGCGAGATGTGAACCTACAGCTGTTAGAAATGGTATGAAGTCCAAACACAAGCCAACACCTTTGTGTGGTTGCGTGGCCGATTGGTTATATTTCCAAACAACCGTTTATATTGGGCCATATAGCCTGTCAAACATATGTATAACTAATAGTATACACGACTGTTTCCAAATTATGATGTAATTTGTTTTTGTTTTTTAATATAAAGACGATTGCTGTATTATAAACGCGTCATCAGGATTATTGGCCGTATATAACTTTTGTTTGCAATACAACCCACGTCTATCGGCTCGGGACATATATGGCAAACATCAGTTAAATGTAAGGTTGTAAAACGTGTCAGAAGTCTTTATCAGAAATAAAAAAACACACAGTCGTGAGACGTGAACGTGTTTAATAGCTACAATTTATACTCGGACGTCATTGTTAACGTGCATAATAGCTATCGTAAATACAGACCTAAGGCGTAAACGTTTTCAATAGCTACAATAAATACTGAGGCGTGTACGTGTTATATAGCTATGTTAAACACTTATAGGTAAGGTATGTGCCTATGATACAACTACAATATACACAGAAATATGAGATGTTTTTGTCAGTTATAGCTTCATTTAACACAGAAAAGTTAGACGTATACGTGTATCATAGCTACAGAACCACAGAGACGTGAGTTGTTAACGTGTGTAACAGCTAAAACACAGATCTAAGTTGTGAACGTGCTCAATAGCTATAATAAGCACTTAAAGTTAAGGCCTGTACGTGTTATACAACTACAATATACAGAGAAACGTGAGGTGTTTGTGTGTATAAAAGCTTCAATAAACACAGAGACAATAGAGCTTTACATCTATAATAGCTACACCAAACACCGGGACATTAGTCGTGTTCGTGAATAATAGCTTTAAAAAGGACAAATACGTGGATAGTTATTGTGTATGAAAACTAGAATATATATAGTTTACGTGTATATAGCTAGAATAAACACAAATGTTCACACTTAGAGTATGAATGATGACTGACTAGGTTAAGAAGACATAATTGTTATTATACGTGCCAACATGTTATCGTTTTTGTTATATCATTGAGCTGTCAAATATTTGATCTCATTCCAGCATCACCATGATAAGATATGAATGAATTGTAGTTGTATACTTCTCCCTGCGATATACACTACACAACAAAAACAAAATAAAGTTAAAAAAAGAAAACGATGTTTAGTTTGCAGGTGTGCGTGCGTTGTTGCGTGCGTGAGTTTTTTGTTTGTAATAATGCTTCATGTTAAGTTGGTGTTTTTTGTTATTCTTTTGGTCTATGGTGTTTTTGTGTTTTAGGTTTTGGTAATTGCTAGGTTTTGTATGTTTATAATTGTGACGCCTCGTGCAGTCGTATGATAAAAGTGATAAAAACATAACTTTTGTAAGTACGCATGCACGTTCTGCATAATAGTTTAATATCAGTTTTCACAATGGGAATAATTACAGCAATACTTGAAGACATGAAATATTGACGCTATTTACGTTCATTTATTTCACATTATTTTCTTATTATTAGAATAAACAGACATTCTAAATAATTGTTATGTCAAACGTGTAAGAAACTTATTGTTTTCAATAATAACTTGCGAAATTCTCTGAAATAGAAATTGTATGAATAAATAAATAGCGATGTACTAATATATTGAAGACTTGTGTTAAAGCATCTTAAGAATTGTCATAGACTTACTTTTTAAATAGCTTTTATGTAAATTGTATGCCTTAAATACATTCATTAATAAGTCCGATTTATAAAATATGACGACGGTTGTTTCATGTTCATGATACTCGCTTTGCGATAGACTGGACTGGAGTTTCAATGTACAGCATTATACTGTGTGGCTATGAACACGGTCTATGTTTGTAATGTTGTAGTAAAACATATTTAATTAATACCGCAAATAGCTAAATTAATTAAATGATTGTTTTATATCATTAATTTGGAGGCGGTATAAATATTGTATACATACTTTTAATTTTGGAAGAATCAATGCTGCGGACACCACTCTATGACATTAATATGATTTCCTCATTTCTGTGAAACACTAATACCGCATTAGGTCAATTTAAAGGGAATGGAGCTATACTATATAGTTTGTTTGTTTTGGGTTTTACGTCACGTCGACACAGTATAAGTCATATCGCGACGTTCCAGCTTTACTGGTGGAGGAAGACCTCAGGTGCCCTTCCGTGCCTTATTTCAGGCACGAACGGGTACCTGAGTGGAACCACCGACGTTCCGTAAGCTAGCTGGATAGCTTCCTCACGTGAAAGAATCCAAAGTCCCTGTCGGGATTCGAACCCACAGCGGTGAGGGGATACTATATAGTATATGACGAAATTGTTTAAATAGATTTTAAATTATATGTTGTTTCCATACTTTTATTACACTCTCGGAACTATTGTTATATTATTTCTGTAATCTTACACCAATGAATCTTGTACGTACACAGAATAAATCGTTCCGAAAATAATTCACGCTGCTATTTTAAATATTGTATTAACCGTTTAGAAATGATTTCGTACATGCACCATTTGCTCATATTTCTTCCATACAGATGCATATATTTTACAGTAATCATTTTTCAGGCTTCAAGAAGTAATTTTGTAAACTATAGGCCGCAGATATAGCAATAGCTACTTGACGAATTGATGATTGCTGCTTGGAGTTACTGCCAGTTTGACGAAGTACCGGAAGTAAGAAAACTGTAGGATACTTATAACAAATACCTGCATCGCTGGTAATGTAGCATGAGGTATGGCAATAAGAAATGATGCATGTGGCCGTCTATTGTAACCCTGTACTTTTTGCAGATGAAATGTGTTAACACAAAATAACAAATAAAAAAAAAAAAAAAAAAAAAAAAACATTAATTTTTTTATTCATCTTGGTACATTTAACCAAAGAAAGCTTTCCAGAATAGAGTCAGCGGAGCATTCTGAAAAGCCATTAGAATAATAAAGATTGGTAAATAAATCAGATTGCAACGATTTATCAATACTAAAAATAGAGAGAAACAAAATCCCTAAAGAAAGCCAAACACAGCAAAATTGTAAAATGTTGCAGGTTCGGTTTGATTGAGCCTGTTCATGGCCAGTACTGGAAAGTGCAAGTTACCGTCCACACCCTTACTCCCAATTTAGGAATTATACAACATGAAACTCAAGAACAGCAGCAACTACGACTGTTCTGTGCCAATTAAACATTGCCCGAGTATGTTATAATTGATTTACATCAATAAGTCGATGTTTACAAAATGTGTACCATCACTGATATACAAATATCGTTACCAGTATGACATGTTTGTTTTGAAAATATGTTTGTCATTTGTAAACAGCAATTTGTTGCGTTCACCTAAAATATAATTTCAAGCAATGCCTCTTTTTTCCAGGCGTATTTTATATAAACGTTAAAATAGACCGAGACGGTCTATATTTTGTTTATCTCCCAACTAATTTGATAGACATTACAATGTAAAACAATAAAGAGTAACATTATATTGTAAAACAATAAGGAGTTGAACAACTTCAGTCGCCTACTTCATTTCAAAAGATAATTCTATTGCGTGGAGACAAATGTTCCATTAATGACTTTGACAATATGTGATAGTGTTAGACATATATAACCGACATGACGTTATAACTTGACGTCTGTTCTCGGCTTAACACGGTCGTTTTTTGTAACAAATCCCCAAAAGAATCAACTTTAAGGCAAAGTATAAGACTTACAAACTGATTGTGTAATGTCATTTATTTTTTTGTCATAGGGTATATTGATTATCTGCTTGTTGTAATGATTGAAATGTTGCTTGAAACACAGTTTGTTAAATTGCGATTTTAACTAGCACAATCGTTAAGTAAGTGTAATTTTCATGATTTACAATCAATATAATTATATTAAAAATAATGCAAACATTTTGACAAACTCTTGAATTTAGAAACATACGCAGATGTGTTAATACGGCGGCTATTATGGAACCTTTAATGAGACACGTTGGTGCCATGCCATGAAAAGCGGCGTATGGTCCCCAATTAAAAAAGTGCGTGTGCGCGGAACTAAACAAAATGGACTTTTGAAAGAAAACAGAGGTTATGAAGTCTACATATCACAGATAAGAAGTCAAAAGACAAAGTTAAAAAGCAGGCAACATATCCCAAAGGTTATTCAACATTATTTAAGAAGAAATATTGGAACCACAAAACTAGAAAAATGCCAAGACCTTAAGTCTTATAAAAAAAGATTCTTTTACAAAATTATAATTTACTTAATGGAAAATAAAGGAGGTTGGACATATCAAGGACAAGGAAGCTTTAAAAATTTGTAAAGAAGGCAGCAAATGGAATTTTTAGTCTTAGGCATTTTATTGGAATTAAGATGCATACTAGAGGATGAAAAAAAACAAAGAATTTTAATGGATATGTGAGAGTAGGTTTTGTTTATAACTTACAACTCTGAGTGTCATCAAATATTGTGTAGACTATTTGGTCGTGCGTCAGCGAACAGCATGAATATATAGAGACTGTCAAATAAACAAAATGCTATCACAAATTGGAATGAAGCATTCAAACATCTTTTATTAAATTGAATAGGAAAAAGCTCATTATTTAGTAAATGTTATTGATTGTTAATTGGCAAAGGAATCATCCTATTATAGAAAAAATGACTCATGCTTATAATGGATAAATTAAATACAATATGTGTATAATGCGCATGTGTGGAATTGTCAGGACGTAAAAACTGAAGACGAGCAAAACAAAATAAAATTTGTCATGAATAATATGGAAAACTTTTAACGAAAGATAATGTCAGTTAAAAAATAAAACGTCAAATAAAACAAAAAACAAAAAATAACACCTGAATATTTTGTTACATAGTATGTATGGCTATAAATGTGTCATTTCTGTTTGATAGCTTATAAAATGTATGGTAAGATATTTATGTGAAATTAATGCTCGTTACAAATTACTTCGCATATTAGAGTGGACTTACAAGTATGTGCTGAAAAATTTAATTAATTCGTTCCTTTAAGATTAAACGTCATTCCGCCGCCATTATTTGCAACTTTTCTCTGTTGCTCTATAAACAATGCATTTTTTCTGGATTCTGGATTTACATTTATAAATGCATACCAAGTTGTGTATCAGTGCATTCTTAAAAATGGAAACGTTACTACAGTACCATTATATGCAACATTATAGCATGTGCTCTAGCAAAACACAACAAATTTTTATATTTACTTAAGGACATTTACAAACAATCAAGACTCTCATATTTCAAATTCAAGGGCAGTTAACTTGAAGACGAGGCCCTGATTCGAATTTCTTTACGCCGATATTATATTCTAAAATAAAGAAAATAAGAATCCCTAAAGAATGCCCAACACGGCAAAATTGAAAATATATTTATTTGCGATAAAGATTATACTCCATAGCTGCCAGATTCCTAATACATTAGTATCTTCTACATTTCATCAAATGCTTTTTGAGCAGAATTATTTACGTCGAAATGTCAAACATTTCATAACAGAGAATGTTAAATGTTACAAAAATCTTAAACTTGAATGTTCAATGACTCATATTAAGTTCAACAGTTAAACTAAATAAAAGTTATTTTCATTTTCTGCATTTCTGTTATTAGTTACACTAATTTTGATGTCATATACTTTTATTCTAGAATTGTGGCAATCACATGTTTTGCTAGTGATACAGTTACATAAAAGAACCTTCTGAATATATTAGATTTCTTCAAGATTTCTATGTTAAGCAAATATACCTACGTTTATATTTTCTAAACGTTTATATTTTCCATGAACATGATCATTTAAGTTACTGAATGCGTTAGTTAATAATACTACTTAAACATATATTGCAATGGTGTTTAAATCCATTTAGCAAAAGTAAAGTATTTTCGTTTTAATGATGTGTGTGTGTGTGTGTGTGTGTGTGTGTTGGTGTGTGTGTGTGTGCGTGTGTGCGTGCGTGTGTTGGTGTGTGCGTGCGTGCGTGCGTGCATGGTGCGTGCTAGTGTGTGTGTGTTCTGCATTGTGTTTTCTTTTTCACAAGTATTAATGCCCATATGACAATAACAATGACAATAAATTATTGATATTGGCCACCGGCCATCTACAACAATATATACATAAAGATATCATTTCTTGACTGGTGCCAGTACATATCGATATTTATCGTAAAAAAGATAACATATTATTTGAAAAAAAATACAATTATTTTAACTTGGTGTGGATATATTTAACCGAAGGCAAAATCCTTGAATTGATATCACAATAATTATAAAATATCTTTGATAATCTAGTTTGGAGTTGAAATATAATTATCTAGCTTATAGCTTTACTAAGCAAATAATACCTTTTCAACTAACAATTAAAATATTTTAACTAGAATGCTTGCAGACAATTACTCACGAGACAAAAGTCAATTTACAACATTTCTTTAAGACATTAATCGATAAATTCAAAACTTAATACTTCCGTACGATTCACATTGAAATATATCATATTTACTGGGATATAACATGTATACCATGGTTCATGATAATGTTAATATTAACACAGAATAGTTTACCAAGGTGCGTGTCGATCTTAACGAAAAACAAAACATAAGAATTCACATATGGCTATTCTTTGCAAAATAAGGGAAAAAATACTATAGCCTTAACATTAAAGGCAATAGTGTTTTGCTAAGACATATGCTTCATACAACATTGCCCGAAATGAAAAGTAAATCCATTTATCACATCACTGTAGAAACTTTTTCATTTTCATCATTGAAGTTTCAAAATTGAAAACATCAAACTAATCGATTCCTTAAAAGTAACATTAATGATGTTATAAGCATGTTCTCAATTATTTTATAGCAACAAATTCAAACTTAAGTATCTGTGTTACAAAAAATAAAATGATTCCGTGAATATGATATCAACAATATACTAGTAGTAAGTATATCCTCAATATTTATCAATAATAATTTCTAACTGACTGTATCTATATTACTTAATATCTCATTTCTCTCTTTGAGTTTGTTATAACATTTTCAGAGCGAGAGCACATTAGAACATTAACTTTATGATTATAAGGATTATTAAAGAATTTTTGTCAATGTACCTTTCTCTAATCGAAGACAACTTTTTACAAACTAAAACAAAATGATAATCATTCCCAATTGCTTCGTGACAAAATTTACAAATCCTGTGTTCTCTTAAAATAGTCTGGTATCTACCCATTTCAATTTCTAAATCATGGGAGGACAACCGAAGTTTAGCAAGAGCATTTCTGAATTTTATATTGTCATATTCATGTTCAATTTTGCATTTAAACTGTCTATACGCATACAATATAGAACTATAATTTATAATTGCTTGCCATTCTTGTAAATATAGGTCCCTTAATTATTGTACAAAGGAATTAATAAAAAAGTCTTCATTATTGACTGTTTGATTATACCAAATGTAACCAGAATCATTTTTACACAACACATTGCATATACCAGTACACCAATTGGATTGCCCCTTACTATCCAAAAACAACTGCATAAATAGCATTTTTTAACTAGTCTGTGCTCGCCCATTTTGAGTATTGTACACCAAAATCTTACAGCTCTTTTAGCAGCATTTATAAACATAGGAAATATCCCAAATTAACGATAAGACACCTGCTTTCATATATCTGTCAGCATGTCTCCGTAAATTGCTAAGGTCATAGTATGCAAAGCATGTGAGTGAAAGTCAGCTTTTGTTTATCATGTGTGTTCTCGTCAAATATTTCCTAGAAGGAAACAAATATTTCTCCTTACCCGACCCACGACAACACTGTTTTTATATGACTTTAATTGAGCAATTGATCTATTGATTAATAACCAAACAATTTTATTCATTTCTTATAACAACCAATTTCATTTCATTTGTATGTTTATAGAAAATTCATTTTTATGTCATATAAATAAGTTCCTATTCAAAGCTTTGAACTTGACCCAAAATCCACGATAAAACTTTTTTACAGAAACGCCTTGATTTCCATGTCTGTAATGGACAGTGCATATCAACTGAGAAAACAGAATCTCATCAGAACGCCCAAAACGACAAAAACTGAAAGTTGTTGAAGGCTGGGTTAACTCCGCCCTTGTTCGTTGATCTTGTTTTTCCCCCTGTTTTGGAGTCTGTTCCCGGACGGCATAGTAAAATGTCAAGTGCAAGCTACCCTATCATCAGCTAAGCAGAAGTTTTGAATTGAGAACCATTTTCAAATATGTTTTATGACCTTCAATGTTTAACATGCTACCATTCCGTGACAAGCGGAATAGAGTTCCCAACTGGTCCAAAACGAGAAAACAATGGGTAGAACTTAATAAAATTGAATTTTCAATTTTGTCATGTTGTGCGTTTCTTCGGATTCAGTTTTACCCTATTCAACATAAAAGGGGTTATATATCATAGTTTAACATATTTCACGTCCACAAGCGCCGACATGCTCTGTAAGCTTAATTAATCTGTTAGTCAATATTATGAATACTTAAAGGTCCCAGAACAAACAGATTATAAACTCTAAATAAATAAAACATAACGACGTCAGCCAAGAGCTTGGTGCATATATAAATAACATAATAATTATTGGCAATAACAGAAATTCACAATGTTCATCGCCATGTTCGGAGGTTCAATTAACAAATAATGAGAAAAGTATCTGCATAAACATAATCGCGATAAAATAATCATATATCAATTTTAATTAGATTGACCAATTTTTGATATCTCTTACCAAACATGCAAAGTGTGTATCCTTCCATTTTCTATTTAAATATTCAAATTCTAAAACACTAAATTAATACATAGAAAATAAACATGAGAAGAATACAAACATAATAAGAACATCGTGAGAACTGGTGAAGGGTACATTGAAAAAAAATAGAAAAATATGAATAAGAAAGTAACGCCTTCTTAACCTTATGTTACTAACAAAGACATGCTATTCAATAAATAACATGTACAAAGGAGCTAAGTAGTAACGTAACAAATATACTGGTGTCTCCACTATCTCGTTTTTGAAACAAAATAAAAAAGATTACCATTACATGATTATCTAATTAATTAATCAATTAAATAATAATTTCCAAACATGAAGATTTCAACACAATTTCTACTTCAAATTTCTTTTAACACCACAACTATCAATAAAACTCGTCCTCGTGTGATAACAACACAGGCAAAAATACACAATCACCATGGGCAACTCGAGATATACGAGTATAAGTGTCAGATAAGCCAAGGATACACTTGGCTGAAGCACACTAGAGAGAATTGGGGCGCCTGGATGACAGGTGCAATGTTCTACGGGAACTAATTAACCTCGTTGCAATTACTCTCTCTGATAAACCGAACGTCCAACTAGGCTATTCAGTATGCATCCCCATAGCCTCCGTGCGTTACTTAGAATGAACTTCTTAAGACACACCTGTTTCACAAACACCATTAATATGTGAAATCGCTTACATTGAAATGCTGTAACTTGTCTGCTATCGAATCCGTCAAGCACTAGTTTAGCTAACTTGATCAAATATTTCATTCAACAACGTTATTTATACTTAACAATGACCAGCGGTTTTGTACAGGTGAACAGGCTCAATCAAACCGAGCAGGCAACATTTTCAATTTTGTCGTGTTGGGCTTTCTTTAGGGATTCTGTATTTATCTATTTTGTATTCTCAATCATTCTTCAGTACCTCACAGTTATCGTATGTAAAATAAATGTAATAAATTTCAATCACACGAGTATATGATCATTGTTAAAAAATATATATATCATATTACTGAGCAGATGCTGTAAATACAAATGGACAGAGTGATAGCACAATAATCATAAAAAAGAATCGGCATGACTGTGGTATCATCATTTTGATAATTTGTAAAATATTCAAACAAAAATGTTTAAAGTCAGTATAAAAACTTTTATACAAAATATTCCCTTATATAATTTCATATTAATGTCAGTTTTGTGGTGATACCGTGTATGTGCCGTTAGCTTTCATGGAAATACTCTATAAACATTATTCCGATACAGGCATTAAAGAACAATTTTATTAATGATTTACTAAGTACAGCTTTATACAGTTTTATTCAATCTTATTAAATAAAAGTACTTTATTTCTTTAAATAATCAAATTTTGAATTCTACTGATGCTCCTTATCGCCGGCGATAGAAATTATTAAAGGCAATCTCTTGTTTTGGACCGCGGTAGGAAACCTGTTAAAGTCATTATTTAAAAATCAAACACCCGAAACAATGATTTTATTTAGATACATGAACAAAACTTCGGATGTTTTTAAATTCAAAATACCACCATTTTCATTTTAACATGTTGAAATCTGCTTAGGCCGGTGCTAAGGGGTGTGGACGGAAGCTGCTGTCTATGAATCAAATTGAGCCCGCAACATTTTTCAATTTTATTGTCTAGGGCGATTTTTTAGTGATTCTGTTTTTTTTTCTCTTTTCTATCATTTTGTGTTTTGCATGCAAGTCCAATTAGCCAATAATATCCGATAACATTTTTTTCTGTTTCATTGTTAAGTTCTGTATTAATTTGAACATGGGTGTAAAGTATAACAAAATAAATCACACCCATATGTTACAGGCATTTGATTTGCACAATATATGTACATAAATACGGGCACAATTTTATTCAATCTGTCACCATGGTGATTTAATACTATCCCTTAACACCTAACATATTTTATGTTTCACGTGTTTTCAACTCTCATGCTTAGATTTTCTTTAATTTCCTCCTCATAATTACTCATTTCGTTAATCCTTGTGGGATATATTCTGAACGGTTAATGTGAAATTTTGTAGACAGTTTCATTATCAATGTACTTATTTAAAATCTGTAGGCGTGTTGCCTAGGTGACGCCGACTTTTGAGAATTATTAGAAGTATTTATGTAAGACAAGTCTTTGATTATTGTTGGAAATGTTAGAACAATAACTGCAAAAACAATCTTAATTGAGCTTTAAATTATACTGCAACATCTATTTGTTAAACAAGTAATAACCTTAACTTCATTGCATGGCATTAAATGATTGGTATGTACTGTGTACAAAGTTTTATGAACATGCGTATTATTAAAACAAACATTTCTTTTCTTATTAAGCGCCTCATAATAATCTTACAATGCATATATGTCAGACTTTTTTGTCAAGAATTTTGAACTTTGTTTGTCTCATTGGGTTTTATGTCATACCGACACAGAATAGGTCAAATAGCGACGTTACAGTTTTACTGGTGTAGTAAGACCTCATTATTTCAGGCACGAACGGGCACCTGAGTAGAACCACCGACGTTCCGTAGCAATTTTGTAATATAGTGGTCGTTTTGGGGATTGCAACATGATTACCAAATGTTCTTTTGACAATTAATTTTGATAATTCCACTTAATCAACAAGTAAATTTGTACTGGCGTTTATGAAGATAAAACAGCTTCTGTAGGTAGCACAAAAGGGGCAGGCAGAAAGCAAAAAACACTGAAGATAGCGTTCGAGGCGTCGTTAAATCGTCTTACAAGCTGTTTACTAGATTTATTATGGAACAAGATTTTATCTTTTTGTGCCTAATGACTTGTAAACACGTTTTTCAATTCAATGACATATTCATGTTTTTATGACAAAATTTTCCAATGTAAAGGAAAATAAAGAAATGGTAAACAAGAACTGATAGATCCATGTCATGGTTAAAGAGAATGACAGATTGACTACATTTAAAAATGAATTGCTAGTTTTTGCTTTTTGATATATTGTATTGTATTGTTATAATATTATGATAAGTGTAATGGCAAAGCAACTAAGCGTCTGACGTGACGTATCATCAATAAATCTCTTGATGCTAATTTCCGTCTCTTTGATATTTGTTCGTGTAAATATCTTAATATTTACTGCGTGAAATAAATACGATGCAGTACAAATGTTTTGTTCGTTGTGTCATTATATGTTTATACTGACGTAATTTGAAGATCTGAATTAAAACAGCTGTAAAAAAAAGATATGTATGGACTTGCACATTATTATAATACTTCACGGTTATTTCATACACACATTATTCATTAAATCAAAAAAAGATATAAAAAACAACATGCATTAGCAAGTGTTAATAACGATCTAAATTGGTGTCCATGGTTGATAAATAAAAGTAAAATATTTATGTAGTAGCAGAGCCGTCTTTCTTGGAAAACAATAGAATATCCGGAAAAAGGGTGAACCCTCGAAAGCATGAATCACAAAAAATACATGAAAATTGCAGACTCGGTTTGATTGAGTCTGTACATGAGGAATAATGAAGAAGTGCAACATCCCTCGCGCCCGCTAGCCTCGATTTGAGCGTTACTCAATTCCAACTGTTAAAAGCGCTGGAATCAATGCTCATGTTTATACAGTTTTTTATGAACTCATAATATGTCATAAAAACATGTTGCATTTTTTAACTTTTTAAGTGTTTTTATCTGCATTTGCTGCGAAAGTCTCTCCATCATTATGGATACCTTCAGGAAGATTTCTGATACCTGAGGCCAATATGTATAGAAATGTTAAACAATTAAATGACTATATGAAGATATATGACCAATGGCATACACAATTTCAAACATCTTTTGATAACGCTATTTTTATGTCTGGGAAAATTAACGTCACAACATTATATAAATCAACGACCTTAATTGTGTTGGTGCGCCGTAAAACCAAAGAAAATAAACAAAAACGCTCGAAGGTGTTCAAAAAATGGAAATTGGGAACTCGTTTTATTAAAAACGTAAACCAGTAGCCTTATTCATACCTCAAATTTAAGAATAATCATTTCAGACTCGTGACAAATACTGTAATAAACAAATGAAAGTGTAATTTAGAAAAGGCATGTTACTTTATACTGGTACACGCGTTCTGTTCCAATTGATGTGTGGAAT
Source organism: Ruditapes philippinarum (assembly GCF_026571515.1). Lineage (NCBI taxonomy): Eukaryota > Metazoa > Mollusca > Bivalvia > Venerida > Veneridae > Ruditapes > Ruditapes philippinarum. Next base: position 69,153 of record NW_026862754.1, on the reverse strand, counting down.
TAACTTCTTTTGTTTCCTTTTCTTAGCATATACTTTCTACATTTTCCTGTTATCTGGTTATCCTAAACCCGTTGCATACGTTTGAGTTCTTCGTGTAAAAAAAAAAATACATAACCTGGACTTAAACGCTTAAACGTTCGTAGTTCCTCACTTTTAGTGAAATATGACCCAACTTTATCGGTTGCTCCGATTCGCAAGTATCGATTATAAGAATAAGACACATTTTCGCACCTTTCTTATTGTTTATAAGAATAAGACACATTTTTGCACCTTTCTTTAAACTTTCCTCTCATTCGTATCATGAACGTGTTCAGAAAGGTCTTATAACTTACCAAGTAAATATATATCATTTTTAGTGGCTGTTTACTTTTTAATCTTTCTTTTTCTGTTTATCAATTCAGTATATAGACTTTTTATATTACCTTATTTTAACAAGGAAGGTATTATGAATTGGCCACCGATCTTTTTTTTTCCATTTAGTATCAAAACGATGTATTTCGTATTTTAGTTGCATAATTTATTAAAGAGATTACTTAACAAAACATTGACCATATGATCACTCTCTAAAACTATCTTTGACGACCTAATTAATTTCCATAACATACGTCACAAAAGCAGCATTCTAATTAAGACGTGATTTCGTGTGAAGCACAGTAGTAATGATTTGACGGAATAAGAAAACTTTAATCCAATCATAACTTAATTTATAATTTTTAGGGGCAGATGTGTCGCACCCGGCACGCGCAAATAAATGCTTGCAAGCAAATCTTTAGAAAGTAACGTAAATTTTCAAAGTTTAATTTTCATTCTACATAAAAACTTAACTTCCCTCTCAAAAGTCAATGAACCTTCGATGTTATTAACTGAATTCTTCTTGAGATAGAAATTCGTGATATACGTTCCTTAAGTGTCATTGACACTGATTCTGATTTTCGTGTTTAATAAAAGATGATTTCATTTTTTCGAGTGTCTGAATGCAACAAAATCGTCCCAAATTATTATCTCTAAATGTCGTTTATTACAATCAACACGCGACAAGATGATTCGTTTGACAATAAACTTAAGAACACTGCATTAAAGGATATAAAGTTATATCTTATGAAACAGTTTTTATTACATATATCAACAGTGAAATATTATTATTTCCATAATCATACAAATTTTAAGAATAATGTTTTTATACTAGCAGAAACATAGCTTTTTACCATTTAAGACTTTGAAATGTATAAATATTCACTGGCAATTTGACGCTTTGCATGTTTGATGTTTATGCAAATTATAGTTGGATGCCTAGCCTTATCATCATGAAAAATACCCTAATATAATTTGGTATTGGTTACGTTTAAAGAATTAGACACAATGCCAATAAGCTGTACTGTTGTCGCGTGTCTTTGCTGTCAAAAATCATTTTACAAACTTCTAATTCTAATTATCTATCAATTTGAGATATAGCCACCTTTTAAAGCGGAACCCATTTTAATAAATTTACCCATAATATCAAATAAATGTATTATGATAACGATTATAATAATGTTAAAGAATCTTACTCACTTTGCTAATTTTGTATTACTAACAAAGTATGTTCTACACTTTACCAATTCGTAATCTCTTTTTCTGCTGACACCGGTTTACATCCACATGTCATGTACCATATTACATGTATTAATAATAAAGCCAAAATATATCAAGTGAATAGATTATATAAATATGATTGTAAAATTACTTCAAAAATAAATAAACACTATTTTTAAGATCAATACCTATTTTAATGAGTTAGTTTGTCAATGATATCTTTATATGAACGAAACCGCCGTGGTTATATTTGTCACGTCAATAATCTATATAAAACAAGTGTTTTAAAAGAAAAAGTTGATAAATTAATTCTTTTCGTAGTCTATGTCATCTCATGGAAGAATAATTATGTAAAAGATAATATATTATCACGAATGAGCTTACCAATTTCAAACATCCTAGATCACATACATTCTTTAAAATATGAAAATATGATCACATAGGGGAATCGTTAAGTGAAGACATCATACATTTACTTAAATGAAATGTTATTACTACAAATACAAAAGGGCACAAACAAAAAAGAAAAAGTAATGATAAACAGTTCGTTCTTTTGTTTTTATTAACGGAATATGGGGGCATTATTTGTCATATACTAATAGTGCTAAAATTAATTTATCAAACGAAATAGTAAAATCTTGGAATACAAATGTTACATTTTTTTCAAGTAATCGATCAGGGTTTTGGATAGAACTGAAACATTAAGTCCTCTAAGTGCATTACTCTATAAAATATATCACAAACCTGCACAATAAAATGACATTTGAGAAGGAACAGCCAGACAGTGAAATATTTATTGCTGGATTGTAGAATACATGTATGTGAAAATACAATGTTTAAGGGAAGGGATTGAGTCTCTTTGAAGCGCGGGCCGAGTCTTTTTAGGCGTGAAGGAAAACCATTTAGACCAGTCTGTTATGGGGCATGAGGAAATGTCATTAAGATATGTAAGCTAAGTTGGTATGTTAGGACTACTACTCGTGATTAAGAATGCGCAACTGGAAATAAAGATACACAACAGGAAAACGCCTGTTCATAGAAAAACTGAAAAACAAAGTAAAAAACAAGTATTTTAATATAACTTGGCACAAATATTTCTAAGACTGAGCATTTGTTACATGCCTTTGTGTGCCTGCGTGCGTGTGTGCTGGTTTTGCTTATTTTGTGAACAGGGCACTAAGATTCTTATCAAAGGTTTCGATATTATAATAATCGTTCAATTGAACGTGACACCTAATCATATCTGTTTATTTCAATTGATATCTCGAGGAAACAATCTAAATGAGAGGAACATCTCAGAAACATTATTTTGTGCTTTACGACATCAATCGCAGTTATAATAATTATCTAAACTTTGCTTGGTGGTGGGGTGGAGGCGTAATACCTCTTGTAACTAGAATAGATATTATTATACTTTTAATATATCTGGTCAAAATATGTTTTATTTAAAAGCGTTTCTATCATTTAACACTTTATAAATGATATGACATGTGTAAATATCTGAACAAAAAATATCATATTTCTGCTCAAGTTTGCCTTTTTGCGAAAATAACATCAACTGCTTGCTTTTTCAAACACTATTTTAATACAGGTTTAACAAGTACTCAGTCGATCTTCTAGAACTTAATTCCATTTGATTAATTAATTCCAATTATAAAATTTAATTTTGATTTTACTCGTTCAAGCAATCGTGAACGATTGCAAACATTAGCCATGATGACCAATCTGTATCCTCACCAACCATTTTTCAGTTTTGTTGCCATAGTAAAATTCTAATGATACTCCTGATACTATTTCAATGAAAAGTTCTGAGGGGTTTATGTGAGGTTTTGTAGACAGTTATAAAATTAATGTAGTCATTTCAAATTCCTATGTGTTTCTAAGAAGTTGATGCCTTTTGAGAAATGAAAGGAATATTAATGGTAGACAAGTCTTGCATGGTAGAACGAACTTTTTTTAGTAACTAGGATAGCATTTACTTTGAGTGCTGTGGATTAAAAGCTTTAACATGCGGTACGAGTAATAACCATTCCTTTATTGCGGAAAACATTGCATTGTTTTGTGTTGTGTTCACTTTTATGATTCACTTTCCTATAACATGTGTATATTATCAGATTTGGTATTCAACATGTTTTATGAATAAATGTTGTTGTATTGCTAAGTCATTTAAATACAAATTATATTACCACCTTTATCTTAACTATTTTACTTATTCTCTTCACTGATTCCGTTTTCGAGACGAACTTAAATCAAAGACATTAATGCACGACGTGGATTTCAACACAATAGAAATTTAGAACAAATTGATGAAAACCATCATAGTTTCAAATGCTATTCCGCTCTTTTTTGAGAAAGATTATTTTGTAAAATTGTTTCCTAAATTAGACGTTTTCAAATAAAAACAATTTTAAATCCAGCTAAGGCAATTTTAATTATAAAATTTCTAATGATATCCTCCCCACAAAATGTCACAATAACATTACTCCCAATCAATATTTTTATCTTGCTGCTTTTTCTTAATTTCTGTAGCCAAAGTTTAATTTAAAATAATTAAAGCCGCAACACCTGAAGCTGTTATTTTTATAATTAAGCTCTCTTCGACTGTGTTTTTTTTTTTAATTTGAAAACGGAAATGTTGTAATTTGAAGACTTTGATTGATTCATATGGTTCAATTTGATTTGGCACAAGGAAGGCTGATAGGCAAACTATTTTGAAATGACAGATAACCTATAATCAAAAGAGAACGATTGAATCTTAGTATGATTAAAATATGAAGCCGATACAATGTTTGAAACATTTAAATGCGTAATTATCTATGCTTCTTGGTCATTTTACAGTTTCTTGTCTCCGCGTTATATGGAACATTTAAATGACATTTAAGAATATGGTGATGAAACCAAATTAATTAAAACTTTAATATACATTTAAGGTTTCAAGAAAATTCCTGTTCTGATACCAGGAATATTTGGTAATCTAACAGATTTTAACTTTTTTTAATAAAAGGGACATAATCTTGTCAAAATACAGTACAGAGTTATGAAACTTAACCTACTTATCCCGTCTGTATCTATCACATAAGTAAATAGACACACAGACATTGGAGACATACATGATTGAATTTAAATTTTCTTTCAAATCTAAAAACTGTTTAACACAGATATTATGCATTATAATGTACCAAACAATGATATGTCTGATATAGTGTCAGTGTTAATGTGTAAGTAAATTTATATTTCTAGAAATTTCTTGAAGTTTGAAACAGTTATCTGACATTGGAATTCAGTTTTGTGTCTTGTTCAAGGTCATTATTATTTGTTCAAATTCAAAACAAAGCTACAAGTTTGTCAAATTTTATCATTTGACCTTTGTTGTAATTTCCGTTTTAAGATCAGGATAATATTTGAATTATTCAACATGCCGGTAATGTCATATTTTGTCAAAGCATAAATTAAATATGTACATAAATAACAAAGTGCTCACAATTTATTTATTTTGTTTTTTAGATTTTATTTTAATTCAATGTTTTTATGTCGCAGTATAAATCAGATAAATAAATAAATAACAAAGATATTGCCGACTGAAGTCAAATAAAGATCGAAGTCATGCTTGATTAAATCCTCCTTTATTGTATTTTCCCCAAGAATTGTTATGCACAGGTTTGATTTCAATCCATTCACTAATTACAAAGCTTCAGCTAATTATAACAGAAAAATATGAAAAAAAAACAACATTATTTTACATTCACTGTCAAGGTCATTCAGGAAAAAAGGTCAAATTAGTTTGATCTTCATTAAGATTTAGATAATTAAGATCATAACATTGTCCTAAATGTAATTGTGTTTAAGTATGAAAATCTGGAAGCAAAGTGATCCCTCGGAAGCATTAATCACAACAAAATTACAAGAGAATTGTAGACTCGGTTTGATTGAGTCTGTACATGAGGGATAATGAAATATAATACATGATATATAATATATGATAAACAAGATCATCAAGGAAATCGGCGTTCAATGAACGCAGCCCCCACCCGACCCAGTAACAAGAACCAGTGGCGAGGAGCACTTAATAGAGCTGGCATCAATGATCCAAGTTAGTACGAAACTATAGCCAATTATATCATACATCAAGCAAAATGCAATTATCTGATCTTACACTGTTTGATGCTTTTATTTGGGTTAAAGGAGTCCTTATTATGTCGAACTATTATAGTTATCAAACTTGGGTCCTTTCTGGTCCTTCGGGATCATTGATGCCAGCACCACTATTAAGTGTTGAGAATTGAGTACCGCTCAAGCCGGTGCTATTTGGCGTGAGGGATGTTGCACTTATTCATTATCCCTCATGTACAGACTCATCAAACCGAGTCTGCAAACTTATGTAATTTTGTTGTTATTAATGCTTCCGAGGGGTCACTTTGTTTCCAGATTTTTTTTTGACCACGCGCCATTGCATTGTTATATTACATCGATAATTCAAGTTTACTGGTTCCATAGACATAGATGGGGTGGGACGGAATGCGACCTGACAGGGCTGGACTTGACGTTATAAATTGGTTCCTATATAACCCCTAAATCTGCGTTTGCTGGGGGTAATACAATTAATACATTTCATTTCTTATCTTTGTGGCCCACATTCGTAGCTAACGAACATATGCACAGTTATTTAAAGCCATTTCATTTGCAACTTTTATCCAGACATGCCATAGCACAACCTGTTTGTCAATATTAAAGAAAGTTAAGTACTTCATTTTTGGATGTCAACATCAATTCTATGCACACGAACATCTATGATAAAAGAGATGACATCTTACGGGGTATATGTTTCTCAATTAATTAGATTCGCTAGAGCTTGTAGCAACGTAAAGGATTTCAACGAGCGGAATATTTTCATTACAAACAGGGCTACCGCTATCATAAGTAACGGAAATATTTTACAAAATTTTACAGTCTTAATTTTGATTTAATTTCAAAATTCAGTAGTTATTCAAAACACTTGTGCGACATGGGATTAGCCAGTCTGATTTTTATGGCGATGTGATTTCAAACTTCTGAATATTTTGGATCATGGTAATTTTTCTGTTGTTTTTACTAAAATCATTAAACGTTTTATAAAAAGAGGTTATGATCCTACTATTTGAAGACATACTGCATGCTTAGTGTTCAACATTTTTTACAGTTGGACGCTACACTTTCCTCTTTTGATTACATCTTACGGACCAAGTGGGAGACTATGATGGACAGTTCTCAAAGCCATTTGGGACTGAATTGCCTTAATGTTTGTCTCTGTCGGGTCCTTGAAGATGATTTTCTTGTTGCTCAGTCATGCTTTAAACATTGAGTACTTTTGTTGTTCCTACATGATCATTTTGGTGTTTTACTTATTTCACGTTTTGTAATAATAACAACTGTTAGAATTTCACTTACCATGAATGAAATATCAATGAAATTTACAGTATTGATCTATAGCTCAAGTCCTTACGCATTTTACACGAGTTTTCAAGTTAAATGATTTTTGGCTGAGCTATGGTCCTTGCATAAAAAAGCGTTTGCCCCGTTAATGATTTTTGCTGTCTACTGCCAACAGTACTGGCTATAATGAGACAACATATGTGATCACAGATCGCTCTTGTGTTTGTTTGGTCTAACAGCGCGCCGCGAATACAGATTAGGTCATCATATGACGCCAAAACAGGAAACATAAATATGGTTTCGGCTTACGTAGGGTGATAAATGTCATAACTTTTACAATAGACTGCTTAGCAAAATTTTGTTATAATGTATTAAGCGATGACGTACATAAATCGACACCTAAGTATTGTAATGGGTTAACTATATAATATTTGAATAAACCGCTTAGTGCACTTAGGTGACAAATTTGATAATGAACATCTCAAGTTACCCGTTCTGACCTTCACCCAACTGAACAATAAAATGATCATCAAAGTCAGAAATCAGCAATAAATATTTCACCACTTTTAGAATGTGTCATAACCTAACTGCCCATTAACTTAGATCTTAATTCGATTAATTCATAACCGACGTATTAAAATTAACGACCGGTCACATCTTCATGTTGTTTTGTCTGAATCACACCGCTGCTTAACAAGGTATTTCATCTGATCAATTTTTTCTTTACATTACTTATTTGCCTCTGTCACAACTTAAATATTTACATTTTATTTTGAAGTTGTTCATATTTACTTTCAGATACTTATTATTTGAACTGAGTTTTTTTTTTGACATAATGAGACTTGAAATATATTTTACAAGATTAATGTTGTATTTAATATAGGTCTTGATCAATAACGTTAACCATTGAGTAAAATTTCAAATCATTCGTTCACTCCTTTTTTCCGAAATAATTATTCTAATTTTGGAAATGACCAAAACCTTAATAGCTTTGCAATGCTTTAAACTCTTATCTGGCAAAGAATACCACAAAACACGATTTGTAGTTTATTTTGAGTATATTTTCAATTACCTTTTGCATATCTTTCTATTTTAAGTGCCTGACTGGTCTGTTACAGAAGTTCATCAGTGGAGTTCTTTAATATTTCAACTTAGTCAATTATTTAATGTTTTCAACCTTTCAAATATCTGGAAAAAAGTGATCACTCGGAAACATTTTTACAAACAAAATACATGAAAATTGAAAACTCGGCTTGATTGAGTCTGTATATGAGGGATAATGAAAAAGGTACAACCTCCCTCACGCCTCCAGCACCGGCTTAAGCGATATCCAATTTTCAACACTTAAAAGTGCCGAAATCAATGACCCCGAAGGACCAAGATCACTGATCTTCAATCCACCCCCTCTAAGTTAAATATAACAACTTTTATAATAAAGTGAACGAATTTACACTACTCATCTCTGCATGTGGTATGCTATCACTAAGTCATAACCTCGTGAAAACAGCAAACACAATCTCTAATATTTATAATGCAAACAGTGATTTAACACTATGTTTTTGTAGAACCGTTTGGAATCTAGCTTCTCAAAAATACAAAAGGAGTAATTTCATAATATTTCAACACAAATATTAGATTTTATTTTATCATTATTGGTTTTTCGTGTTTTTCATTTAATTTGTTTACTCGATTATTAACCAACGATAACGTAAACAGCTGGCAATAAATCGGGATAAAATATTACATAACAGATAAGTGTTTACTGACATTAAAGCTTTTAACAAACTAGACTTTATGATGTTGATAACATTCTTTCTCAATTTCACGTAGAGTATATTTAGTTAATGAGAGTATATTAATTCCACATACAAACCAATCGCTAAAGGACCATAACTGTGACAAAAATCATTTAACTGCAAATTGTCGACGATATGCACAACTACACTTGATGCTGATCATTGCTGGGGTCTGGATGACATTGTACCAGTATCTAGTCAAAAACGCAGCTAATCTTCAGATTTTACACATGCATAAATAAATTATTTTCAGATAAAACTTGTGTTACTGTTGCAAGTATTCAAATCCCTTCAAATGTATCCTTTTCGGAATTCTCATAACATGACACATCAAATGGTTCATAAGTTTTCTAAACTAAATCAAACTGCTCAAAGGAGGGGAACAAGGACTAGCTAACACAATAAACTCTTCATTTCGTTAAAGGAGTGTTCAATGAAAATCAATGACATTTTAGTCATTTAACGGATAACTTTATAGCCATGAAGACTTGATGCTATCACGTTGGTAAATTAAACATACTGCTTGCAGGCTGTTATAATTCTAATTTTATGCAATCCTGTCAAGCATTAATTTTGTTTCAAGGGTGTGTGGACATAAGATGTGTTTAAATGAGAAAGATTAAAATAAAATTAAATCGTTACATTTTAATTCAGTTAAACGTTGTAATAAAGCAAACGCCAATGATTAATATTGATATCGATATAGAAAAAAAAACATTATTAAAAACATATGTCATGCTTATCTTTTGAGGCACTTTGTTGGTGTTTGTATTTTTTGAATGCATTTCCCTTGGTCTATATATTCACTTAAATGATAAAACTAGAATGGTTGTCTCTGAAATAGAGAAAAACAGACTCCCTAAAGAAAACCCAACACGACAAAATTTAATGTGTTGCAGGCTCGGTTTGATTGAGCCTGTTCATGGACGGTACTGGAAAGTGCAAGTTACCGTCCACGCCCCCTAGCACCGGCATAAGCAGAATTCAACATTTAAACATGGAATGGTGAAATTCTGAATTTAGAAACATCCGCAGATGTTTTCATACGTCGATCATTGTGACACGTTAGTGCCATTCCATGAAAAGCGGCGTATGGTCCCCAATTAATAAAATGCGTGTGCCATAAACGAGAAAACAATGGGCGGAACTAAATAAAATGGAATTTTGAAAGGGGATCTGAGGTTATGAAAAATGCACCCACTCTTGAAAGCAAGGCTATTTTCAGAAGATTTTGCCGATGTCTTGGTGAAATTTTGAAAGAATATTATTAAAATCCAGCGAGTCCTTAGGTAGAGCAAAGTATTCGCGAAAAAAATACGTATTTTTATTGATACTCTTCCACGATTAGATAAATCAGGTCTGCGCAAACAAAGCTTTGGATGCCGCTTCTGGAAACCTTGCCACCACCTCTTGGTTGGAACAGACCTAGTGAACATCTCGCTTTTTCCTCTTTGCTTTGCAATACACCACGCAAATCCAGAGATAATTGGTATTGTTAGTTATAATATTACAGAACACCAATACGTGATTTCTTTGATAATCAATCGTCTGCATGGTACGGAAAACCACTTCGCTATAGACCCTTGAATTTGAGTGTTGTCGTCATAGAAAAGCTTGTTTCTGGATGGGATTAATTTTGTATGGTCATTTGCGAGGACGATGTGTATATAATGGATATAAAATACAAACCATAGTTGCCTTTAAAAACTGCCCGCTCAAAATCGTTCGACTCGCGTGATCGAAAGGGAGACAACAAAATGAAAACATAACGAGTTACGGACTCTGTCGAGTTCCGGTTCTTTTCCGTTAACTAAATAAAAGCTATTATATGAAATAAACAAGAAAAAGCTTATGAGAAAGAAGAATGAGGCATTTCCTGCGCATATTGGCTGGTCTATTTAATAAACGATTCCGCATACTAACAAGCATTCTTCATTCTGAAAAAAAAAGAAATAGAGAAAAACAGAGCATACTTAGAGTTTTATTCATATTTGCCAGTCTCGGATTATTGGGGTTTCTGGACTTTTATGTAGCCAGATTCGGAACGCAGAAAACTAAATGTTAATTCTGAATCTAAATTTGAGCAATCTCTAGAGAATATAGCAATAACAGACAAAGATAAAAAGGTTCCCTATGAATAGATATGACGAATATTTTTACTTACGGCAAATAAATTAACTTACGATTTTTGTAAACTAGAATTGCAGAGTTTATCAGTTGTCATTAAAGTAGTTTGATCAAGAATATTCAATCGTTATATAACAATCAATGGTGGTTTAATGCCAGACATAATATTCCGTATTTTATATTAGTTCTGCGCTAACAAACCCACTTAATATAACCACCTCTGTCAATTTGGCACACATATTTGTCATTATGTGTCAACTATTTCATTCAATTAAGATGAATCTAGATAAAAAAGATCAATACGAAAGGAAAATGTCAAACAAAACACCCCATAGTTACATTTTAATTTTGAAGTTACAGAAACTGCATTGTATACTTAGATATTTACTTTACTTATAATTGTACAATATCAAGTGTTGTTATTTTGATAACAAACAAATCAAAGCAACATTTTAGTTTAATTTAGAAAATAGATAATGATTTTGAGTGATCTGTGTTATAATATAGCACGGTATGGAGTTCAGATGCATAGTAATATAATCACAAAGGCCGTAGGAGAAACATTTGAATAGTTTCTTAAAATTGTATTATAATTATAATTTTATTTTAAGTTCAAAAGTTTGCAGTAAATTACTGCCAGTTGTCAAATTGTGCATTGAGAAATATAAAAGAAAGATTTTGATGTGACAAGTGCCAGTTTTTCAACGTAACAGGTTGACCAATGAAGAAGCAATGTGATATTAACATCTGATGCTAGTTATTGGTATTTACAGAACGGTACATCTTTAAATGTCCAAGATTAAGTTTGCGTGCATGCACGAGACAGGTGTTCTATGATAATTTTATTTAAATGTCAATTCATTATTATTTTATTTGGCATTAAACAACATAACATAACATTTTACAATAACTATACTCGTATACTGAAATGCTAATAATTTAAACAAAACAAAATTTATGAAAATAACATATTAATCACAGAGAAGTAACTACTTCACAACGAGAAAATAGTGAACACAGCAATTGGATATTTTCATGAACAAAATACGTTTCTATATTTATTATTTTATTATTTGTTCACCATTTTGCAGACAGTATGGAAATAAAATTTATCAATGGCGCAGTTAACTAAACGGAGCGTCCGACAAAAACCGGATACAAAGAACAATCGGTAAGTACTAGGCATGGCACATGACACAAGAGATGAATGTGGAAGCAACGATAGCGCGCGCATATGATTTTTAATTTCATTTATATTTAAAAACATACATGGAATCTCTTTTACTTACGACACCACTACTTTTTCATTGTTGATTTCGATAAGGGTAAATACGCAACTTCTGGATGAACAATACATGATTTTGATAAAAAGAAAAAATACGCATAAAATGCCAGTTTTATACTGATGAATAATCCTTTAATCCAAGTGGCAAAAAAAAACAATTTAAAGCGCCTAAGCTCTATGCTGCAGTATGCGGCATATATATCACGATTTAATCACCGACACAATAAAGACAATGGTGATTTTTTTATTAAAAAGAGTTTAGAAGAAATACAATTTCAAGCTAGAAGTACTTAAATCATTTGTTTTTAAGTGTACATTTTTGTAATTAGATTATTTATGGACTTATCTTTATCATCAAGCTATTGTGTGTACTTTTTATCGTTTTCTGCTTCTCGTGCATCCACGTGCAATGCTCATTACGAAATCTTATAAACCACCTCTGCGTTTTTCGAGAATGCTTTATCATAATATTGGTAATATTATCTTGAAATTAAAGTTAAGAATAAAAATATGTCATAAAGGAAGTAAAAGGCTGAAAAAAAAAATTCAAATAATTTCAGTTTGAGTTCCTTCGAAATCATTGATAGCGACACTTTATACAGTTCTTATGTTCAAGATGCTGTGCTTAAACATACATAAACAACTTTTTTTAATATGCTGGGTTTTTTTTTTTTGGGAGGGGGGACTTTTTATACTATGCCATACTTTTATTGATAAATTGAAACAATAAGGTGAATGTGTTTTATTTTCAATTGCCTTTTAGATAACCATGCATTTGAAAAATATTAATCTTTCACAGCACGACCCTTAAATGTTCTTTATAAATTGACATGTACAGTAATATATCTTTCAACAAAATGCCTACGTATTTGAAACGTAACTAAATAATGATGCATCTGCTATTCTAAATAATTTTGCATAAATAATTCAAAAAAAACCCAAAGGGAAGACACAAATGATCTATTATGACAGAAATAATAAACTTAGCATGTGAACTATGTAAGATAATTATAAGCCGCATGTTAGACGAAACAACGTTAGTCTCTATGCAAAGGGCAAGCACAATATGATAGTTACAGATGAAAACTAACAGGAACGTAAATTTGCAAATGTCAATGATATGCAATACATTTAAGGGGATATGTAGAGTGTAATTTAAGAAGAATATGAATTCACATGAGCATTTGAAGCCAAAAATATATATTGATTACCATGCTATTAAATCTAGAAAATTATAATTAAAATAGTTAACTGACGACACTGAATCTGCCTATAGATTAAGAATCATTTTCTTTCTAAAAAATAAGCACAATTTTTCACACTGTAATGATGGTGGTAATGATAACCCTGAGTCACTTACACAATAAATATGAAAAGACTGGCAATAGACTCATGCATCTGTTTGGCAACCCTTTGAGGAGGTCCGGATAGATACATATTTTTTTTTATTTATGTATTTTTTTATTTTATTTTTTATATTTTTTTTTTTTGGGGGGGGGGGGCTTTTAAAGCTGCATTGACAATCCATACACTTTATTATTTGTCATTTTTCACGTACTTGAAACATATACATGTATAGAAATACAATATGATGAGGATAGATAACTTATAGATAGATAAAACGATAACAACGTTCATAAAGAGCGTCAATTAAAATTTTATGGTTTTCGAGACAACATTATTAAATAGGTAACGGCCATTCAAATAAATGCCAGTAAACTTTTATCAAGAAAATATTTTGTTTGCAAAATTAGAGAATCGCGAAACCAAAGCATTCAATTAGATTTGTATAAACTACGAGGGACGGTCAGAAAATATCCGTACTTTTCATGCTCCTCTCTTTCCACGTGCAGCTATATACGCACATATATTTGTGAAAACTACATTCATTCGCCAATTACGTGGTCAGTTTATTTTCAATGATAGTTGTGTATACACAGTATTTTGCCCTCTGATATATGATAGGTGTTTCGTCTATCATGGACTCTTTGTTAGAGGAACAACGCTCTGTAATAAAGTTTCTGGTTGCAGAAGGTGAAAATCCCTGCCACATCTTTCAGAGGCTTAAAAAATTTTCTGATAAATGTGTATCACGTTCAACCTTCTACAACTGAGTTTCTCAGTTTCGTGAAGGCAGAACAAGTGTTTGTTACAGGCCTTTGACTGGGCGGCCAGCTGAGGCGGTGACCCCAACAATGGTAGCAAATGTTAAAGCTTTTGTCAACGAAAATCGTCGAGTAGCTTTGGAGGAGGTAGCCAACAAGTTTAGCATCTGTAAGGCATCGGCACATAAGATTTTAAACGAACACCTAAGCATGAGCAAGGTAAGTGCCAGGTCGGTGCCTAGACAGCTGTCCGCAGATCGAAAGGCAACCAGAGTAACCAAACCAATGCAAAAGAACATTTAAGTCGTTTCAATCGTGAAGGAGATAAGTTTTTGAACCGCATTATCACTGGAGATGAGATGTGGGTTCATTATTCCGAACCTGAGACAAAAGTTCAGTCAAAGCAGTGGAAACGAGATGGTTCCCCACCTCCTAAAAAGTTTAAGCTGTCTCCTTCGCCAAAGTCATGCTTGTTGCCTTTTGGGATTCACGAGGAATGATACTTACTCATTTCATGTCAAAAGGTCAAACTGTCACCGCCAAGTACTATTCTGAAGTAATTCTGAATAATCTCAGAGAAAAGCTGAAGCAAATGCGTCCCAGGTTAGCACAGAAAAATGTCCTCCTTCTTCACGATAACGCCCCCTCCCATACCACCGCAGCTACAGTTGAGGTTATCAACTCTTACAAATGGCAATTGTTGTCTCACCCTTTTTATAGCCCAAACCTCGCCCCCTGTGACTTTTATTTGTTTCCAAAACTGAAAAAATTGCTTGCTGGAAAGAAATAAAAGACCGGCTTTGATATCTACTGTTACACAGTAAGTCTACGTCATGATTCACAGCGGGAGTACAAAAGCTCCCACGAAAATGGCAAAAGTGCGTAGACGTAGGTGGAGAATATTTTGAAAAAGAGTAGACAATTTTTTTTTAAAAAATGTTGAATGGTTTTAGAGAACGAGTCAAAAGTCCGGATATTTTCTGACTTCCCCTCGTATTTTTGAGCTGCTTGTAAGACGTTAATCCGAAACATCTTTCAAAAACCAACGCCTTTGACAGTTCAGTCATCTTTCGTTATGATCAATCATGTTCTTGACGTAGAATATATTAATCTAATAACATCAAACTTTTCAGCAATGTTAAATTTTAGTTTATTGAACATTTCTGTTTCAAATGACGTCATATGGAGAATTAAAAGCTTTATTTAATCAATGTCTCTTTAGATTTAGGTTTGAAAACTTAAAAGATTAAAAGTTATATGTTACCTTTCATAATACAGTAAACTTGAGTTATCATACATAAACATTTTGATATCATTAAATGTATAGGGAAAACTATTAGATATTTTAATACAGAACAATATATAAAAATACACATTCTTAAATAAATAAACATATTTTTTTTGATTTGGTTAAAAGACACACATTTCACCTGAGTAGAGTAAATTGGTTGAACGTAAACTTCTTTCAAATCTTTAATTTTACACCGAAGAGATGTACATTATATATGCATTGCAATGATAATTTTAAGGTAAAATAATTACAAATAGGTTATTGGACTAACGTAAGATTCCGTTTTTATTGTTTAAAACAGTAAATTTAAAAAGGTATGATAAAATACTTATCCACTGGTTTTTAGAACGTCTCTTTTCCCTGAGATTTCTGCTGTTATTTTTTGATATATTTAACATTATGAGTATGGTATGTTTATGTCGACGAAGACATTTTATCTCATGGTAGGCATTCAGTTATATCTCAAAAAACAAAATGTTCTTCAATTGTAACTTAAGAAATTGGCCTTTTCAGCGCAATGCTCTTTAAGGATTTAAATTTGAAGATAGAATCGTTTTCACCTAATGCGAGTGACAATCAAAGATTAAAGAGATTCTAAGAATTGAATCGAACGTTCTGAAATTACGAAGTACTTTGTGTGATAATCCTTCATTTTTTTATTTTTTCTATTTTTTAGAATGCGATGACGCATTTGAAATTACCTAAAGATCTGGTAATCTTGAATATATAATGTTTTGTTCAGTTTTAATTAGTGTTTCAATAACTGTGCAGTTTCCTTTTTAATTAGTCTAAATAAAGTACAGTGTTAAGTTTAATTATGTATAATTTAGGTATCGTCATCTTAATTGTTATTAATAAAATAACATCATAAAAACCATATCCACAGCAACACATAAATATATAATATGACATTGCATTTATGGTTGTTTTATTATTGAAGGTTAGAAATTCAAAGCATATGATATTGTATCTAATAAATAGATGAAACTATCTGGGAATAAAAAACAATATGTTTCAGGTTTCTTTTATTTCAATCAATAATATGAAACCACTTTTAAGAAGGTATTAAACAATGACTATTATTGAAACATTGATAAGAAAATGCCGTTCTGTTAAACCTGTCAATTTCTGTGCAATCATTATAGTATATATTGCACGGGAACACTTCGTTCATTCATGCTTTCTATAATGCATGGGTCTAGTAACAAAGATATATACCGGGTATTTTGTTTCTTGAGTAATTATTTTACTTTCAGACTCACAGGATGATCATTTGAAATGAACAAGAAGTAATTTTCTCGCTTTAGGATATCGGTGACAAAAATTTGCGTGGTTTGCAATGCATTACGTAAGTTTTAGCTGTTTCTTGCTATTACTATTGCAAGCACACAACGGTCTTCTTTATCAACACTCTTTCACAAAAATTGTATCCGTGATAATTGAGGACAAATATTCTCTGTCAGCGATAAATAAAATACATGTACTGAACATAATGTCCGATACATGTTAACGTAGCAAGTGATAAATGGTCCTCCTGGTATTGCTATCGGACAAACATCACATTTAAGCGGGCACTTATTTTAAATCAACAAAAATAAATCAATGTTTTTATTGTTACAGCATTGAATGATGATATAAAGGTAAATGACGAAAACGGTACACAACATTTCAGCTAATGTGGCATGAGTCTCTATATTTCCGTTCGTCTTCGTCTTAAAATGGATTAAATTGAAACATTATGCGTCATTTAACGAAAGTGTTTGAATGATTCAGCGTAAACATTGTACTTTCATCAACGCCTCCTAGTGGCTTTGGCAAATCTAAATATTACTGAGAGAATTTAGTACACGATAAATTATCTCAAAATGACGTCTATAGGGGATATTTGTTTGTATGTAAGATGAAATTTTATTTCATCCAGTGAGCTTTAAAAACAGAATACTGTTTTTAAAGTTCACAAGATGAAATAAAATTACATCTTACGCAACAAACATTTTGTTTTTATTTTATGCTTAATACAAATTTAAATGAAATTTAAAATTGAAACATTCAAAAGACGACTGGGAATAAGGAAAACATTGAACTTGAAAGGCTGTCTTACGAACGCTGGGTTGTTTACTTATTCTTCGGGCTAATGACTGTCATTGCTTTTCAACTTTACATATTGCATTAGACAGGTATTGCTCGTAGGAAATTTAAATATGGCCAAATGTCATCAAAAGCAGTTTTGCGTGTGGAAGGATGCGTATTTGCCGACTGTAAAAATGAAACAAAACATTGAGATGATATTTGGTGATTGGTAATTTGAATTAATTGAATTCACTTTATTTTCTTTATATTACCGTAGAAATTTAAGTTATTTATCAATTTCAGATGTGATTTTCTCGAAACGGCCCTGACATTGTCAGAACTGTCAGCAAAAATATATATTTTGATAATTTTCACTGTGACATTTTCAAATATAATTTTCACGGATAAATCAGTAATCCACTCAAAAGCATTATATCAGTTAAGAAATATATAACACGCATTGGTAATTGGCAAAGAGCATTGTAATTTGTCCTTAATATTATTTAATTGATTTTGTTCTCATATTTATATTAAGGCCGGGATACTTTTTGATTTGATTTCTCTAAATTGACTCAACTTTTATAATTATCAAATTATAGTATCAGTTCTTCCAAGAACTATAATTATCTATCTGTCATAGTATATAATTTATGTATGCATAGTATTTTATGATGAAAAATGAAAATATAATGTTTGAGTTGGTCAGAAACATGTAAGGATAAAATTCATAAAGAATTAGCTAATGCTTAGGTTAACAATGCACTTATTGCCGATGCATCATTTATTTTTAATATACATGTAATGTATGTATACAATATAGCAGTTTTAAATCCTATATAACGCATGATCATATAACATTCAACTTTGATATGATGTAAATGTATATGGCAGGGAGTTGAATAAACGTTGATTGATTTATTTATTGCAAGTAATGGTGTTTTAAATCCTGGGTGAATTTACGCATCAATAACTGTGGTAAAAATAATTTTGATACGTTTGGACATACTTCCGTTGTTTTTTAACCGATACTTAGTGAATCGCCTATATGACTGAAATACTGTTGGAAAAAGGCGTAAAATGAAACAAACAAACACTAGTGAATTACTTTGACAAATATGGATGTTTAGGGATCATTTATCACCTACGCTTTAGAAAGTATCGCACTGTATATGATGTATTTATGTATTTGGGACCAAACTTGTATGTTTCAAAGAATTTTGTTGATTGATTTCCTATCAGTCTGTTTGTAAAATTATACCTTATAAAATTAACCATTTAAAGGGGTTTAATTTTTTTCATTCATTATTCTGTAATTGTCCTCAAAATGAATACATGAATAGGAAGTCACAGGAACATTACTTTTCTCCTCATAAAGTATAAAATGGTGATTCTCTAACTTGACCTACGAAAGTAAGGTTAGAGTGTAAAGATTTCACAAAAGTTGGCAAAGTGAATTCTTGAAACGTTAAAGAACATATGAAATGAGTGACTTAGACTTGTTTCAATCATACAATATCCACAATATCTGTAATTTGAACTTCAATGGTTGGTTCAAGTCACATATCTTGTTTTAAACCTACACTGTGATTCTATCTGCGTCTAAATTTCGTTCAACATATATAGATATATTTACGCTTCAAACCCCAAATATATAGCATTTATACAAAAATTCATGCTGAGAGTTTAAAAAAATATCATTTTAGAAAAAAGATCATTTTAATATTTGTGTCATTAATTTGCCTTAGTTCACTTTGACATAGTTTTTTTGTATTAAATCATGCAAATTGAAAAAGCTTGATACATCTGTCAAAATTTGTAAATTATTAATAACCCTAACACCGTTTTAATAACAACTAAATATAGTTGCTTGTAATTGACATGTCACATAGAGCTTGTTTGTTGTTACAGAGACAAAATTCTCTCTAACATGTAATTAAATATAAAATGGTAATATTGTTATTGTAATTGTATACAGAATCCTACAGTGTCAAGCTATTTTTCCATTATTTATTCACGAGACAATTTGAATAAAAGGAAGCATAATAGCAATCACAGCAGTAAATCATCAACTGTCAAAAATGGCATATCAATACGCAGCTAATTTAAATTATATATTTTGAAAGACGACCAGCTGCTAGAAATATGGATCTCTATGATAAATCTCGATATAACTGTTCTATGTTTCTTAATTTCAAGAAAAAGAAAGGCGGGAACGAAATTTCTGAACTGTGTGTTAATCATTTTTCGAATTGAATTGATTGTAAGAAGCTAATAACAATAAGACAATAACTAAAACCTTGTTATTAGGTATGGGTATATTTTAGATATTTAACTTGCTTTTTGTTGTTTTCTTTCTTTCCTACTATTGATAATTAAAGTATTCACCCGTTCGTGTTTTGCCTTGTGCCCGGTCCAGTTTTTCTAGTGTCTTCCTGAGCTCCTTGTCGGAGGTCATATGTTCTTGCTGAGTAATGTTGATAAGTTAAGGTGGAAAGGTATATCTTTTGTTATGATAATCGAAGAGCTCACATTTATCTTAATGCTTTTAAAGAATACCTCTAAATATTTTACAGTTATGCACGGGTCGATTAGAATCGATATGGTACTATAAATCTTTTTATTTTACACCACCAAAGAAGAAAAGGCATTTATCATCAGTGATCTGTATTACATTAATTATACAGTTACCTGTACAGTTGCCATATGGATTTTCAATTGATAAAATTGGATTTAATAATAATTTATATTGGAACATCAACAGCAAATGCTGGAAGTTCATTGGTTACTTAAGCGGTGAAATAAAAAGAAATGCTTAATGGTAATTGTACAAGGACAACAAGTGACGTCATGCCAATTAAACTTCTGTGAAATCAAGATTTTACAAAGTACATCAAATTGCCACTTCTTTCTTTTAGTTTTGATTTTTTTTGTACATTAATTGATTATATCTTACTGAATGAATACACATCGCGTCGGGTGAGGCATGCATTTGGATATAATGTAACTGACTTGTTGTTTACAGTGACACTTTGAAAGCATTGTATTTATTTTTAAAGAAATCCTGAAAAGAAACTGTATATTCCCTTAAACGAAAGACAAATTAATCATTTATGTCAATTCAAAGTGTTACCATAAGTAATATTTAACAATAAATATGACATACATAAAAACGTAGAGGAGTTACTCTTTAATAATGTCGAGTAATGCTTTTGAAATATATTTTGCAGGTACAAAACACAATGAATAAATCATTCTATCTTAAAACTACATTAAAAATAGATGTAAACATAGTTTAAGGATTTTAACATCATTGTCGAAATCTTATTAAATACTGTTTATCAGTTTCATTTTTAAAGGAAAAGCACGCGGTAGACGCATTTTGATATGCAAATGAAGACTATAATTAGCCCGTGTATGCGCTACGTCACCGTGGCAAAATCAGTTCACAGCAAATATGAGATATTCTTGTGCAAACAAACATTTACCGTTTCAGTTTTACGGTGCATTAGTCCTGTCGCTCACAAAAAGTAATCATGTCATAAAAAAGATCGAATTTGTATGAAAACAAAAGTAATATAATGCGGAAATATACCGTTTCATTCTGACTGCTACTTAAAACTGTTTCTATTTATGTACGAATGACCCAAATGCAGAGTTCCTCATGCAAATAGAAATTGTACTTCTGATTTCGCCACAATGAGGTTGCAGAATTTTAGTCTTATAAAACAATTTTTGGTTGTCTAAACACCAAAAAAAGAACGGGAGTCGATATAAAACACACATTATAAATGTAATGTAGCCATTTCTGTTTTTGGAAATTTATTTAATGCAGCTTTTAATGGAATATGTGACAAAATCATGTTATAAGGTAGTGAGTAGTGAGGAATATTTATCAGACAGTCAACTTCAAAAAGAACATTTTTTAAAGCCGGCAACATTTGTCATGTCCTTGATTCTAATAATGATAAGATAAAACATGATAAGAACTACCACGGAAGTAGAAGTAATAGAAACAAAAAAATAAAAAAAAATGTTTTATTGAACAATCTTGCATTATAGGAAATAAAACAATTTAATTGAATAAAGGGCGATTTACATTTCATAGCCAATGAAGGTATAATAATGATCATGTATTGACATTAAGGTAATGTGGATTTATACGTCGCCAGTTTGGCCAGCGTTGGAAAGAAATATTAGTTACATGCCGAAGTATAAATATGTGTGTGGTTCACGAATGATCAAACTAGTTATTTAAGTATCGTGTGGGTTCAAAACCCGTCAAATGCAAGTCGTTGTTTCATTAAACAAGAAACTCATTACTCAGTGGATAAACTTTGATAGTGTGTCTCTATGCTTATCAATTGCTGCACAAGCGAACTAAAATAAAGTCTGTATAAGTAAAACAAGTACGTTTAAAATGATATAATAAATGTTTATTGTACTATCGTATAATATACAAAATTTCACAATAGATTATCAAAAGAATTATATTTGGCATCATGCTATATGTGTAACATATACATGTATAAAGTGTTTGTTTTGACGAGTATTTCACAAAATATATCGTTTATGCATATCTTGCTTTCTCTGTTATATGTCTCTTATTAAAATTTTACATAATATCGAAGAAAATGCATCAAATTACTTCCGTTTTGATGGAGGAATGGTTGTAATAACAAATGTCTTAACTACGAAATTTGAAGACAAAATTCTAAAATTTCGGTAGTTTTGGGTCAATATCGAACCATTATTGGCATAAGTCCTAGAATTTCAGGATATTTGTTATAATTCATTTCATTTAACATTATATTTGACTAAAAATGACTGTATTATTGTACACGATGTTATCAAACTGTTCTACATCAAATATTGATATTTTTATCTTGAAATAAAAAGAAAAACTTAGAACCGAGTCTGCGATTCTCTTGTAATTTTGTTGTGATTAATGCTTCCGATGGATCACTTTGTTTCCACTTTGTTTTTATACTTCACAACAGCAGGTGTCAAGTGATGTGTGGCAGCTGTAAAAAGTTGCCCCGTACTTCACTTCAGTGTTGTTATATTTTTTCTGGTCCTTCGAGATCATTGATGCCAGCACTATTGAGTGTTGAGAATTGAGTACCGCTCAAGCCCGTGCTAGGGGGCGTGAGGGATGTTGCACGTATTCATTATCCCTCATGTACAGTCTCAATCAAACCGAGTCTGCAATTCTCTTGTATTTTTGTTGTGATTAATGCTTCCGAGTGATCACTTTGTTTCAAAAATTTGAAAACAAAAATATTACGTGTATCTTCGCTTCAGTTCCTTCAGGATCATTCATAACAACAAGTTTTAGTTTGTAGAAGATTTAATGCTTTAGAACACATCAGCAATCATTTTTAATTGTTGTTTAATAGATTCCATTATACACTTTACATAACACGAGAACATACCTATGGTTTACTCGTGCAACTGTATGTATGGTTTGTTTAATTATTTTCACTTGTATTTTATTTAACATTTTCAAACCATTTTATCTGGAACAACACGATCCGTAATTATTTACAAACTTTCATGTATTAAAATAGTTTTTTTTCTTTTGACAAAAAGCCTACGGATGTGAAACTAAATAATGATGCATCTGATTTTCTAAATAAATTCGCATTAATAATTCAAAGAAAACCCCAAAGAGGAGACATAAATGATCTATTATGACAGAAATAATAAAATATCTTAGCATGGGAACTATGTTAAATAATTATTTGTCGCACGTAATACATAACAACGGTAGTATTAATGCAAAAGGGCAAGCACAGTATGTTGAAAATAAATGCATTCATGTCTAGGATAGTTTATTTGCAAAGGTCAATAATAAGCAATACATGTAGTGAAAAGAATAGAATATAATTCAAGAACAATATGAATTTACAAAAGCGCTCGAAACCAAAAATAGATATTTACAAATAAATTTTAATTACTTGAACTATTTTGTTGAAGCCAAGCATACAACATTTGGGAAAACAATATGGGTATTAAAGATGTTTTACTTTCAACATCTGTTTTAACTGGAGCCTGCAGAAAAAGTCAAACGTGCTTCAGTTTGCACACTCAATAGAATGTAAAAATATTTCCATGAAATAAATTGCCTATTATATAGATAATTTACTCTCGGCAATGAACACAAATCTGAAGAAAATTTGTTATATTTACAAACAGAAAAGAACGATACATTTTATTCAGACTGTTATGATTGTGGAAACGATAAACCTGATACACCTACTTTTTAATGAAAAATTGGTATCTGCTTGACAACCCTTTGAGAATATATGGATAAGTAGAAGTGTTGTTTGATTGTTTTAAGCTTGTAAAGCTGCTTTCTCAATTCATACAGAGACTTGCATAGTATGATTTTATTCAACTAGTTCAATACAATTAGTATTAAACCTACACTCATTTAATATCCTCTATATACACTATTTTGGAGCTATTTTCAAAACGCTCATCCGAAACAACTTTTAGAAAACCAGCGCCTTTGACCGCTCATCCTCGCTTTATCATTACCCATCACTTGTTGTAGATATTAATCTTATTACATGCACAAAATTCAAATTTCTACAGTGTGAAAATAAGTTATTTGACCATTTCTGTTTCAAATGACGTCTCATGCAATGAAAATTAAAAGTTTTGTTTCTTAGTGTCTCTGAAGATAATTGGCTTACATCACATTCAATTTTTGAAACATTTAATAAACAGCAATTCATTTTGTGTAGAAAGGAACATATATGTTACCATTCATAATAAAGTAAATATGAGCTAGCAGACATAAACATTTTACAATTTATTAAATGCTTAGAACAATCTTTTTTATATAATCATGCTAAATTTATAATGCGTTTTTCCTGATCAAGTAAATAGACACACAGACATTGAACATAAATAAGGAAAAATGATTGAATGTAAATTTCCTTGCAAAAACTGTTTACCCAGAGATGTTATTCATTATAATGTAGCAAACAATGATTATGTAAGATACAATCAATAACCTTACCCTATCTGAAATAGTCGCTACATATTTCCTTATAAAGAGAAACTTGCATAGCTGTCTTCATAAGCGTAAACTCTAATAGTTTGTAATTATTATATCGTAATCAGATGTTTCGTACAGAAAACAATCGGTGATATTTATTCTTAAAATGATTATTTTGACGTTAATATCATGCATGAAATATTCATTTGAGGTAACCGTTACAAAAACAAAACAAACATAGATTTGTTTCCACACTTCGTACGCTATATGGGATGTCACTCAAGTTATTCTTCTGTTTTGTATGCCAAATTTGCTAAAATAACGAAATATCTCCTACATGTTATGTGAACAACCATGTATCGATAAGTATTGCTCTAACGTGGGATTCCTTTTTGTTGCTGTTAGAACAATAAATAAAAATATATTATTTTCCTTAATATCTCTTTTACCTGAGATTTCTATTGTACTGCTAGTATATTAAGCATTATAAGTATACGTATGTCGATGATGAAGCATTCAGTTATATTTCGAAAATATTATTTTCGAAAATTGTTATATATTTAAAGAATTTCCCTTATTCGATGCAATGCTCTGTAAATATTTAAATGCTAAGATAGTAAAGTTTATGCCTAATGCGATTGTCAATTAATGAAATTTTCGCGAATTACTGTAACGTATAGAAATAACAAATTGCTTTGTTTTAATGATTTTCCAATTTAGTTTACTTCGTGCCTGTGTATTAAGGGAAATGCCTACTTACCTTCCCATGACTTTTTGTATACTTTCCCATATTCATATCGTAAAGGTCAAGAAACTTGATACATTTGCCAACATTAAAGTTTCTTGCTATTTTATGTTTTGACAATTGAACACTTTTCTTATAATTATTTTTGACGACAAAATAAAAATCAAAAAACGACCTTGCGAGCTATATTTGCTTACAATAAAAATATACTATGGACATCCTTTTCTAGCATAGTATATTTTTGAATAAAATTCATTCGATATGTATAATAAGTGGGTGAAGTCATCATTTGCCTTCACTATAAAGTTCAAACTGGTCATATTTAAGTTTTCAATTTGGATAAAATGTCAAAAAGTTCAGGTAAATGTGCTCAGCTTGTGCTAAATGAGGCTTTTTTTTTAATGAAAGCTAGATTGAGAGAGATGCTCATATAAAATAATATATTTTTTATTTCAATTGTGCAATGACGCTCTTTAAATACCCAAACAGGACGTAAATTTTTTGAAAAAAGATCACTGTTTTGTTCAAATTTTATGTGTGTGTTATTAACTTTATTGTCTCAGTGTTAATGATTACAGTTTTTTCCAAGTAAAGTACGTTCATCGTTTAGTTTACAAATCAGTTTTTCAAATGTTATCAATTTATAAATATCTCAGATTTCCATCCCTAGCATAACATATATTTACAATAATATTGCATTAATGATTGCTTTATGATAAAAGCAATTATATTACTAAGCAAACCTATTCCTAATAATTTGATGAAATTACCAGAGGAGTACAACAAGTTTTATAAGATTTCTGGAAGAAAATCAATGACTTGGCCTTGACCTTCCCTTTCATCTCCTGAGACAAGATTTTCTTTATCAACTACTATTACTGAAATATTGATTAGAACAGTTAAATCTGTAGATGTGGTTCAACATTCCGAATTGTGTGCGAATTTTATAAAATGGTATGGTTTGCTCGTGCAGTTTTCGTTATTGCCTGGTTTTGTGTTTCGTTTTTATAATGTACAACGGTTTTGTTATCAACAATTTATCTTTCATAACACCTTTCACTCTGATGATTAAGAGCAATTGTTCTTACTCAGGGGTAAAGTAAACAATAAAATATACAACCTTGTTTTATTGTACCAAATATAAATGTCCGATACATGTAACCATACTTAAATTTTATAGCAAGTGTTAAATGGTCCACCTGATATTGCTATATATCGGACAAAACATTAAAGCTGGGATCTATTTTAAATCAACATCAATAGATCAACAGAAATGTTTTTATTGTGACGCCATTAAATGATGGTATGAGGGCAAATGGCTAGAACGGTATACAACATTTAAGTTAATGTAGCATGGGACTTTATTTCCAGTAATATCCGTTTGTCTTCAATGGAATTTGAATTAAAACACATTATGTTGAGTTAATTCACTCATGCGTCATTCAACGAAAGTGTTTGAATATTTCAGCGTCTTATTTGAACTATTGTAAAATGAATAAATATATTGATAATTCGGTTTCATATAAGGGCATTTGGTTCCATACATGGCTACTTTGGTACAGTATATTGACGAACTGGAATCATATATTGAGAAAATCAACTTATATATTACTATCTCGGTTCCATACACTGACGGTATGGTTTTATATAGTGTAACTATGAATTAATATAATGGCTTCCGGTTAAATAAGAAGGTGTTTTCAAGTCATATATAATCGAAATGAACTTAAATATTATCCAAATGGTTAAATAAATTGAAAAAGAACAATAGAAGCAGCCATGGCTTTCCATAACCTATACCTTTGATTTACTTACCGTTTTAATCTTATAACAATTTACGAGTCATCCTTCTTTCTTTAAATATGAATACCGGTAATGGTTTTCCAAACGTAATCATGTCCTCGTAGAATTTATATAATTGTCGACAGGGTTAGTTATATCATGACCATACTTAAAGCGATGGCATTGTAATTGAACATGTCATTCTTTTGTTCTATTTACACTTGTGTTTGCTTTTAAACAATATGTTTGAACAGCTTAACAGTTGGCGTTGTGTGTTCCTTTTTATGTGAAATGGATAAAAATATTGTAAACATTATTGTCACTGTATCCAATATTGTTATCTTTTTCTTTATCAGCTTACAAACCAAAGCAATAAAATCTGTAATTCGAGTATCCATGATTATTTAGAGAAAAAACAACGACTTTTTTATTTTACACTTCACATGATATTGACAGTAGCACGGTTAATATATCAGTGTAAGCAAAAACAATAAGAACGTTTAACACCATTACATAAATGCAACAAAAATGAAAACAAAAATATCATTAAATAAACTAGTCAACGCGACCTATCAATTACGTTAACCTAAATATAGTATGCTTCGTACTGTGCTGTTAAATATCAGATGACTTTTTTGCTCTAAAATTAGACAAATAGTAAATTATTAGTAGTGAAAGCTTTATTCGAAGTATAATTTTCAATAGTCTGTAATGAAGATAAATGAGTTGTGTCATATGTGTGAAAAATGAGTAAATAATTCCCGATGAATTCCAAGCTATAAATGTGTTGAAAGACCTTATTATCAACTTGGTAAAAAAATAAATCTAAATTAATTGCGGATATTTTCTCAGCGCTCATTATTTGTCTAAATCGTAGTTGATTGTAAGGCAATCATTCTTCATTCAACTATCTCCTGTTATACTTATAACCTTATATGAAATAGATTTTAACGACGCTAATTTCGCAATTATATCTCCACGGATGTCTGTATCGCGTGGAAACTAATGTAACATTCATGACTTTGGTAATAAGAGGTAATATCTGACGTACGTAACGAGCGAGACAAATGCTACGTGATTTTTTTCTCTCGTTTCACTTGATCATATTTCATACTGGCTCGCCTGGGAGCGGAGGCCAACAGTACAAATTACTGATTGATCTTTGTCATGACAATGCATTGATTATCTGTTTAGTTTATGATTGTAATGTTTGTTTAGAATATCGCTTTCTTATAACGGTCTTTTCCCTTTCTTTCACTAGAAATGCTTGCGATGCTATATCAATAATAATTATACTAAATGTGTTTGCACTCCCTCAACCAGAGTACTTTATATCAAATAATATGATCGTTAATCAACTTTTAATTAGCATTTAATCTTCTTAAATGATATTCCTTTAGCAATCTTGTTTTACGACCTTTTGCCTTGTCAAAGTTAAAGAGGTACTGTTCTATTTTTCTGAAAACATATATGATACTTACGTACAGAAATATATAAAGAATTTTAAACTTCTTCGTATTTTGAAATTATTCAACATTGTTAATTTAACAAATTTTTTTTTATTTATGAAATTTTTTTCAAAGCCCATATTGCTTGTTTTTTAATAAAACAAAATAAAAATTTTTTCTTTACGTTACAACCTTTTTGTAAAAAATTTCCATAATATCATAGGTTTTTTTTTATGTAAAAGACTATATATAAAATATATATTGTTTTTAAAAAGACGTTGTAAAACCCGATATAAAAGAATATTATGAAACCCATAACTCATGTTAGAAATTTTAACGGGTGGCGTATTTTAAAGGGGGATTTTTTTTACATTAGTCAACATTTGGGCTTTAAAAAAATTTATTTTTTTATTAGTTTTTCCCTTAGTATTATATAATTATGCGTTTAAAATTACACAATGTGAATGAAATGATTAGGGTTGCTGGATAGCTTAAAAAACCCCAAAAGAATCCCAGCTATTTGGGGTTACGTGAAACAACGGTTTTGAAGTGGAATGAAAATCGACAAGTAACACCTTTTTGTTGTGGCGGGGGCCGACTGGGTTTAAATTTTTTAAACATCGGACTAGGAGTAAGGAAATTTCTGACTGCGAGGGTCTAATCCCCTTTAGGGGCTAGACCCTTTTTTTTCCCTTTAGCCCCGGAACCCTTACGTGTGTTATAACTTCAAAAAGAGACCCTTTAGGCTAGCTTAAAAGTGCACATATACTTTTAAACGGGGTTTTACTTTTTATAATAGCTATAACAAACCAAAAACCTTTTAAAACGGGGTTTTCGGGGGTTCAATTTTAAAAAACAATTTTTATACAGACACGGGGAGACGTGTACCCTGGGATAAATAGTAAAAAAAACACAAAGACTCGAGTCGTAAACGTGTATACTAGCTACAACAAACACCGAGACATTAGTCGTGTACATGAATAATAGATTTTAAAAACACAGACACGTGGATTGTTATTGTGTACAAAAAATTGAATATGCATAGATACGTTAGCCGTTTCCGTGTATATAGCTAACATAAACACAAATTTTCTCACTTAGAGTATGAATGATGACTGACTAGGTTAAGAAGACATAATTATTGTTATACGTGCCAAAATGTTATCGTTTTTGTTATATCATTGTGCTGTCAAATATTTGATCTCATTCCAAGCATCACTAGTGAATAAAGAATATGAATGAATTTTGTAGTTGTATATTCTGCCTTTCGATTTTACACTAAAACCCAAAAACAAAAAAAAATTTAAAATTAAAAAAAAAGAAAAGATTTTTTTTAAATTTTGGAGGTGTTTCGTGCCGGGTTTTTGCCCTTGGGTTGACCCTTTTTTTTATGGAAAAAAATGTTTTTATGTTAAAATTTGGGCGTTTTTATTATTCTTTTGGTTTTTGATGTTTTTGTGTTTTAAGGTTTTTTGGGAATTTTCTTTGGTTTTTTTATGTTTATAATTGTTTACGGGCCCCTGCAGTCGTAGAAAAAAAAGTTATAAAAACATAATTTTTGTTAAATACGCTGCACTTTTTTGCATAATAGTTCAATTATAGTTTTCAAAAGGAATAATTACAAACAATACTTTTAAGAAAAAGAAATATTGAAACTATTTACTTCATTTATAATTTAATTAAATTTTTAAATTTTTAAATTTTTAGAAAAAACGACACCCCTTCCCCAAAAAAAAAAATTGTTTTTTGTCAAACGTGTGAAGGAAGACCTTGAAAAAGAAAAATTGTAAAGAAATAAATAAATAGCAGGAAGATCTGTGTTAAAGCATCTTTAAAAGAATGTTCATAAATTTACTTTTTTTAAAGTAGCTTACGTTTAAAAATTGTATGCCCCTTAATAATACACTATTAATAAAGTCCCATTATAAAAAATTGCATGTTTTTAATGCTTCGGGCAAATAGCTAAATTTAATTTAAATGATTGTTTTATATCTGCATAATTATTGTTACATACTTTTAATGTTGGAAGAATCAATGACATTTTAATATGATTTCCTCATTTCTGTGAAACACTCATTTAGGGAATGCCCTTCAGGTGCCCTTCCGTGCAATTATTTCAGGCACGAACGGGTACCTGAGTAGAACCACCGACGTTCCGTAAGCTAGCTGGATAGCTTCCTCACGTGAAAGAATCCAAAGTCCCTGTCGGGATTCGAACCCACAGCTGTGAGGGGATACTTTATAGTAAATGACGAAATTGTTTTAATAGATTAAATTGTATGTTGTTTCAATACTTTTATTACACTCTCGGAACTATTGTTATATTATTTCTGTAATCTTACACCAATGAATCTTGTACGTACACAGAATAAATCGTTCCGAAAATAATTCACGCTGCTATTTTCAATTGTGTATTAACCGTTTAGAAATGATGTCGTACATGCACCATTTGCTCATATTTCTTCCATACAGATGCATGTATTTTACAGTAATCATTTTTCAGGCTTCAAGCGGTAATTTTGTAAACTATAGGCCGCAGATATAGCAATAGCTACTTGATGAATTTAGGATTGCTGCTTGGAGTTACTGCCCGTTTGACAAGAAGTACCAGAAGTAAGAAAACTGCAGGATACTTATAACAAATACCTGCATCGCTGGTAATGTAGCATGAGGTATGGCAATAGGAAATGATACATCATGTGACCGTCTATTGTAATATTGTAACCCTTCACTTTTTGCAGATGAAATGTATTAACACAAAATAGCAAAAAAAAAAAAAAAAAAAAAAAAAAAACGAACGTGAAAACAGGCCAAGTTTTAGATAAATGTAGATTTTTCTTATTCATCTTGGTACATTTAACCAAAGAAAGCTATCCAGAATAGAGACAGCGGAGTTTTCTGAAAAACCATTAGAATAATAAAGATTTGTAAATAAATCAGATTCCAACGAATTCTAAATACTACATAATAAATAGAGAAAAGCAAAATCCCTAAAGAGAGCCCAACACGGCAAAATTGTAAAATGTTGCAGGCTCGGTTTGATTGAGCCTGTTCATGGACGGTACTGGAAAGTGCAAGTTACCGTCCACGCCCTAACTTCCAATTAAGGAACTATTCAACATCAAACTCAAGAATAGCAGCAACTACGACTGTTCTGTGCCAATTAAACATTGCCCGAGTATGTTTTAATTGTTTTACATCAATAAGTCGATGTTTACAAAATGTGTACCATCACTGATATACAAATATCGTTGCCAGTATGACATGTTTGTTTTGAAAATATGTTTGTCAATTGTAAACAGCAATTTGTTACGTTCACCAAAAATATAATTTCTAGCAATACCTTTTTCTCCAGGCGTATTTTATATAAACGTTAAAATAGACCGAGACGGTCTATATTATGTTTATATCCCAAGTAATCTATCTCATTTTATAGACATTACATTGTAAACAATAATGAGTTCAACAACTTCAGCCGCCTACTTCATTTCAAAAGATAATTCTATTGCGTGGAGACAAATGTTACATTAATGACTTTGACAATATGTGATAGTGTTAGACATATATAACCGACATGACGTTATAACTTGACGTCTGTTCTAGGCTTAACAAGATCGTGTTTTGTACGAAATCCCCAAAGAATCAACTTTAGGGCAAAGTACAAGACTTCCAAACTGATTGTGTAATGTCATTTATTTTTTGTCATTTGGGCACTATTGATTATCTGCTTGTTGTAATGATTGAAATGTTGCTTAAAACACAGTTTGTTTAATTGCGGATTTTAACTAGCACAATCGTTAAGTAAGTGTAATTTTTTATGATTTACAATCAATATAATTATATTAAAAATAACGCAAACATTTTGACAAACTCTTGAATTTAGAAACATACGCAGATGTGTTAATACGGCGGCTATTATGGAACCTTTAATGAGAAACGTTGGTGCCATTCCACGAAAAGCGGCGTATGGTCCCCAATTAAAAAAGTGCGTGTGCACTTAACGCGGGACTAAATGGACTTTTGAAAAAGAACAGAGGTTATGAAGTCTACATATCACAGATAAAAAGTTAAAAGACAAAGTTAAAAAGCAGCCAACATATCACGAGGGTTATTCAACATTATCTAAGTAGGAATATTGGAACCAACAAGGTAGAAAATGCCAAGACCTTAAGTCCTATAAAAATGTTTCTTTTAAAAAATTATAATTAACTTAATGGGGAATAATTGTTGGACATATCACAGACAAGGAAGCTTTAAAAATTTGTAAAGTAGGCAGCAAATGGATGTTTTAGTTTTAGGCATATTTATTGGAATTAAGATGCATGCTAGAGGATGAGAAAACAAAGAATTTTAATTGATATGAGAGAGTAGGTTTTGTTTGTAACCACCTCATCTTACAACTTTGAGTGCCGTCAAATATTTTGTAGACTATTTGGTTGTGCGTCTGCGAACGGCATGAATACAATAAGGGAGGCTGTCAAATAAAAACATGCGATCACAAATTGGAGTGAAGCATTCAAACATCTTATATAAAAATGAATGGGAAAAACTCACTATGTAGTACATATTGTCATTGGCAAAGGAATCATCCTATTATAGATAAAATAACTCATGTTTATAATGAATAAATTAAATACAATAAATGTAATGTTCGCATGTGTGGAATTGTCAGGACGTACAAACTGAAATCGAGCAGAACAAAATAAAGTTTGTCATGAATAATATGTAAAACTTTTAACGAAAGATAATGTTAGTTAAAAAATAAAACATCAAATAAAACCAACCAAAAACACAACACCTGAATATTTTGTTTCATAGTATGTATGGCTATAAATATGTCATTTCTATTTAATGGCTTATAAAATGTATGGTAAGTTATTTATGTGAAATTAATGCTCATTACAAATTACTTCGCATGTAAAAGACAGTGGACTTACAAATGTGTGCTGAAAAATATAATTAATACGTTCCTTTAAAATAAAATGACATTCCGCCGCCGTTATTTGCAACTTTTCTCTGTTGCTCTGGAAACAATGTATTTGTTTTCTGTATTTACATAAAAACATACCTAGTTGTGTATCAGTGCATTCTTAAAAAAGGAAACGTTTCTACACCTCCGTTATATGCGACATTGTAGCATATGCTCTAGCAAAAGCAACATGATCATTTAAGTTACTGAATGCATCAGTTAGTAAATACTATTAAAACATAAATTGCAATGGTGTTTAAATCTATCTAAAAAGTAAAGTAGTAGAAATATTTTCATTTTTAAGATGATTGTGTGTGTGCGTGCTAATCCGATGCTAGTGGGCTTGGACGGTAGCTTGCACTTGACAGTACCGTTGTTGAACAGGCTCAATCAAACCGACCCTGCAACTATTTCAATTTTGCCGTGTTGGGTTTTCTTTACGGATTCCTATTTTCTCTATTGTATGTAACTATTTGTACATGTTTGTTTCTTAACATTATGCTTTCTTTTTCACAATTATTCGCAAAACAATAAATTAATGACCTTATGTACGATAAGAACCTGCTTTTACATATCTGTCAGCATGTCTCCGTAACGACATACAACTAATTAACTTGCTAAAGGTCATAGTATGCAGAGCATGCTAGTGAAAGTCGGCTTTTATAATTGTGTTCTCGTTAAATATTTCCTAGACGGAAAAAAATATTTCTTACTGACAAGACAACATTATTTTATATGACTTCAATTGAGCAATTGATATATTGATTGATAAACATACTATTTATTTGTTTCCGATAACAACAAATTTCATTTCATCTGTATGTTTAAAGAAAATTCGTTTTTATGTCATATATTTAAATAAGTTCCTATTCAGAGCTGTTAACTTGATCCAAATTCAACGATTGTTTACAGAAACGTCGTGATTTTCGTATGTCTGTACTTGACAGAGCATATAAACAGAGAAAAACAAAATATGAACATAAAGCCCAAACCGACAAAACTGAAAGATGTTGAAGTCTGGGTTTGCGATCATTGAACCCTTGTTTTTTGTTTTTTTTTGTTCTTTTTTCCCCCCTTTTTTAGTCTGTTCCCGGACGGCATAGTAAAATGTCAAGTGCAAGCTACCCAATCATCGGCTAAGCAGAAGTTTTGAATTGAGAATCATTTGCAAATATGTTTATGACCTTCAATGTTTAACATGCTACCATTCCGTGACAAGCGGCATAGGGTCCCCAACTGAAAGAATGTTCGGGTCCAAAACGAGAAAACAATGGGTAGAACTGAATAAAATTGAATTTTCAATTTTGTCGTGTTGTGCGTTGCTTTGGATTCAGTTTTACCCTATTCCACATGAAAGGGGTTATATATCATAGTTTAACATATTTCACGTCCACAAGCGCCGACATGCTCTGTAAGCTAAATTAATCTGTTAGTCAATATTATGAATACTTAAAGGTCCCAGAACGAACAGATTATAAACTCTAAATAAATAAAACATAACGACGTCAGCCAAGAGCTTGGTGCATATATAAATAGCATAATAATTATTGGCAATAACATAAATTCACAATGTCCATCGCCATGTTCGGAGGTTCAATAAAAAAATAATGAGGAAAGTATCTGCATAAACATAATCACGATACAATAATTATATATCAATTTTAAATAGATTGACCAATTTTTGATATCTCTTACCAAACATGCAAAGTGTGTATCCTTCCATTTTCTATTCAAAGTACTAAAGCACTAAACAAATACATAGAAAATAAACATGAGAAGAAAACAAACAGAATAAGAACATCGTGAGAACTGGTGAAGGCTACATTGAAAAAAAAAGAAAATATGAATAAGAAAGTAACGCCTTCTTAACCTTATGTTACTAACAAAGACATGCTATTCAATAAAAAGCATGTACAAAGGAGCTAAGAAGTAACGTAACATATACTGGTTTCTCCACTATCTCGTTTTTGAAACAAAATAAAAAAAGAGTACCATAAGTTCATAACATGATTATTTAATTAAATAATAATTACCAAACATCAATATTTCAACACAATTTCTACTTCAAATTTCCTTTTACACCACAACTATCAATAAACCTCGTCCACTGTCTGATAACAACACAGGCAAAAATACACAATCACCATAGGTCACTCGAGATATACGAGTATATGTGTCAGATAAGCCGAGGATACACTTGGCTGAAGCACACTAGAGAGGATTTGGGCGCCTGGATGACAGATGCAATGTTCTACGAGAACTAATAAATCTCGTTGCAATTACTCTCTCTGTCAACTTGGCTATTCAGTATGCATCCCCATAGCCTCCGTGTGTTACTTTTTTAGAATGAACTTCTTAAGACACACCTGTTTCACAAACACCATTAATATGTGAAATTGATTACATTGAAATGTTGTAACCTGTCTACTATCGAATCCATCCGTCAAGCACTAGTTTAAATAACTTGATCAAATATTTCATTCAACAACGTTATTTATAGTTAACAATGACCAGCGGTTTTGTATTCTCAATCATTCTTTAGTACCTCACAGTTATGGTATGTAAAATAAATGTAATAAATGACAATATTGTATATGATCATTGTTAAAAAATATATATCATAATACTGCGCAGATGCTGTAAATACAAATGGACAGAGTGAAAGCACAATAATCATAAAAAAGAATCGACATGACTGTGGTATCATCATTTTGATAATTTGTAAAATATTCAAACAAAAATGTTTAATGTCAGTATAAAAACTTTTATACAAAATATTCCCTTATACAATTTCATATTAATGTCAGTTTTGTGGTGATACCGTGTATGTGACGTTAGCTTTCATGGAAATACTCTATAAACATTATTCCGATACAGGCATTAAAGAACAATTTTATTAATGATTTACTAAGTACAGCGTTATACAGTTTTATACAATCTAATTAAATAAGTACTATATTTCTTTAAATAATCAAATTTTGAATTCTACTGATGCTCCTTATCGCCGGCGATAGAAATTGGCAATCTCTTGTTTTGGACCGTGGTAGGAAACCTGTTAAAGTCATTATTTAAAAATCAAACACCCGAAACAATGATTGTATTTAGATCCATGAACAAAACTTCTGCGGATGTTTCTAAATTCAAATTACCACCATTTTCATGTTAAAATGTTGAAATCTGCTTAGGCCGGTGCTAGGGGGTGTGGACGGAAGCTGCTGTCTTTGAATCAAATTGAGCCCGCGACATTTTTCAGTTTTGTTGTCTTGGGCGTTTTTTAGGGATTCTGTTTTTTTTTCCCTTTTCTATTATTTTGTGTTTTGCATGCAAATCCAATTAGCCAATAATATCCCATTACTTTTTTTCTGTTTCATTATTAAGTTCTGTATTAATTTGAACATGGTGTAAAGTAATGCAAACAAAATCACACCCTTATGTGACATGCATTTGATTTGCACAATATAAATACATAAATACAGGCACAATTTTATTCAATCTGTCACCATGGGGATATATCACTGTCCCTTAACACCTAACATATTTTATGCTTCACGTGTTTTCAACTCTCATGCTTAGATTTTCTTTAATTTCCTCCTCATAATTACTCATTTCGTTAATCCTTGTGGGATATATTGTGAACTGTTAATGTGAAATTTTGTTGACAGTTTCATTATCAATGTACTTATTTAAAATCTGTAGGCGTGTTGCCTAGGTGACGCCGACTTTTGAGAATTATTAGAAGTATTTATGTAAGACAAGTCTTTGATTATTGTTGGAAATGTTAGAACAATAACTGGAAAAACAATCTGAACTGAGCTTTAAATAATACTGCAACATCTATTTGTTAAACAAGTAATAACCATAACCTCATGGCATGGCATTAAATGATTGGTACGTACTGTGTACAAAGTTTTATGAACATGCGTATTATTAAAACAAACATTTCTTTTCTTATTAAGCGCCTCATAATAATCTTACAATGCATATATGTCAGACTTTGTTGTCAAGAATTTTGAACTTTGTTTGTCTCATTGTATTTTATTTCATACCGACACAGAATAGGCCATATTATATAGCGACGTTACAGTTTTACTGGTGTAGTAAGACCTCATTATTTCAGGCACGAACGGGCACCTGAGTAGAACCACCGACGTTCCGTAGCAATTTTGTAATAAAGTGGTCGCTTTGGGGATTGCAACATGATTACCAAATGTTCTTTTGACAATAAATTTTGATAATTCCACTTAATCAACAAGTAAATTTGTACTGGTGTTTATGAAGATAAAACAGCTTCTGTAGGTAGCACAAAAGGCACAGACAAAAAGCAAAAAACACTGAAGATAGCGTTCGGGGCGTCGTTAAATCGTCTTACAAGCTGTTTACTAGATTTATTACGGAACAAGATTTTATCTTTTTGTGCCTAATGACTTGTAAACACGTTTTTCAATTCAATGACATATTCATGTTTTTATGACAAAATTTTCCAATGTAAAGGAAAATAAAGAAATGGTAAACAAGAACTGATAGATCCATGTCATGGTTATAGAGAATGACAGATTGATAACATTTAAAAATGAATTGCTAGTTTTTGCTTTTTGATATATTGTATTATATTGTTATAATATTATGATAAGTGTAATGACAAAACAACTAAGCGTCTGACGTGACGTTTCATCAATAAATCTCTTGATGCTAATTTCCGTCTCTTTGATATTTCTTCGTGTAAATATCTTAATATTTACTGCGTGAAATAAATACGATGCAGTACAAATGTTTTGTTCGTTGTTTCATTATATGTTTATATTGACGTAATTTGCAGATCTGAATTAAAACAGCTGTAAAAATTAGATATGTATGGACTTGCACATTATTATAAAACCTCACGCATATTTCATACACACCTAATTCATTAAATCATAAAAGATAAAGAAAATACATGTAACAGCAAGTGTTGATAACGATCTTAAGTGGTGTCCATGGTTGATAAATATAATCAAAGTAAAATATTTATGAAGTAGCTGAGCCGTCTTTCGGGGAAAACAAAAGAATAATTAGAAAAAGGATGAACCCTCGAAAGCATGAATCACAAAAAATACATGAAAATTGCAGACTCGGTTTGAGTCTGTACATGAGGTATAATGAAGAAGTGCAACATCCCTCACGCCCGCTAGCCACGATTTGAGCGTTTCTCAATTCCAACTGTTAAAAGCGCTGGAATTAATGCTAATGTTTGTACAGTTTTTTATGATCTCATAATTTGTCATAAAAACATGTTGCATTTTTTTAAAAACTTTTTAGTGTTTTTATCTGCATTTGCTGCGAAAGTATCTCTATCATTGTGGATACCATCAGGAAGATTTCTGATACCTGAGGCCAATATGTATAGAAATGTTAAACAATTAAATGACTATATAAAGATATATGGCCAATGGCATACACAATTTCAAACATTTTTCTTGATAACGCTATGTCTGGGAAAATTAACTTCACAACATTAACTTAAAAATATAAGCAACTCTTTTGAAAATTAAATGGTAATCAGAGGTCAACGTATGTTGCTGAGTGCTATTTATTTACATCGAAATCGTAGCCTAATATTAACTGCAGGCGAAACATTTTTATTGGCTGCTCAAAAATCTAATTTGCATAATTTATTCACACAATTGCTGGTTCTTACTTCTTATGTCTAATATGTGCATTATCCATTTTAATTGTTCCTAATTTGCACCAAATGTCCCTGTCACACGGTATTCTGACGATTTTATTGCTTCTTGTATGCCTCTATGCCGACAGACCTTTTGATCATGCACAATGTTTCCCTGATTGGTTAATCACCCTTGTCAAATATTCTGATGACGAAATAGATATCTATTTTTTTACACATCATCAGTGAACTTGAGTGACCTTAGGGGAAATCAAGTTCCACACGTGTCAGATTATACTGTAAATTACAGCAGTTCTTTAAATAGCAACACATTTTTTTTCAGTTACCAATAATCATTTTAAATCTTAAGTAGATTTATGATTTTTTGTTTTATTGGATTAAATTTACGGTAGTAGAAATGCGTATCTGTGTGGGAAAAGTAGATAACCTGGAGCACTGGATAAACTCAAGAATCTGCGTAATTACAGGGGAATGGGCAACCTGTTGCTGTTGGTACCAGT
Organism: Ruditapes philippinarum; assembly: GCF_026571515.1. Classification (NCBI taxonomy): domain Eukaryota; kingdom Metazoa; phylum Mollusca; class Bivalvia; order Venerida; family Veneridae; genus Ruditapes; species Ruditapes philippinarum. Next base: position 29,386 of record NW_026862754.1, on the reverse strand, counting down.
TTTGACTGGATGACTAAATAACCCAACGCACAGTTTTGTTTTCATACGATATTAGTCTGGCTGTCGATTTTCCTGCGCCATACTCATTTTATTGTGACGGAAATTCATCTCATACTGGACTTGATTACCTCCTCTTTCTATAAATTCGCCATTTGCATTAAAAAAGATATAACAATCTATTCATAAATTTATCATGATATAAATAGTAGATATTTTAATCATTTCTTACGTTAAAATCTGTATGACTTTAGGGTATTCTTCAAAGTGTTTATATTTGAAATTTTTCATCTATTGTTCAGAGTAGTTCATAAGAGAAATAACTTTAAAGTAACAGACGCTTATAAGATTTTGTTAGAATCATTATCAAGAAACGTTTTATTTTTATTAGCCAATCAAAATCATTGTTTTTATTCACTGCGGAGATGGTGCACTCACTAGTTCGCAGTGCAAAATATTCAGTTTGGTTTCGTCCGTGAGGCAGATCAGAGCAGTATTATATTTACTAGTACCCAGGCATCTTAGATATCTGGTGCTAAAAATATCTTGCTGCTTCTGTGAAACCTTATTGACAAACGTTCGCTTGACGAAAGTTTGAGAAATGGGTATTTTAAGTTGGTTTGAATATGTATGTGTATAGAAGGAAACGACGTGGTAAATACATACTAGTGTACAGAAATCGCAGATATCTGGCACTAAGGACGTTTAACTATATATGTCAAATCTCTGAGTAATTGTTTAGTTTAAGTATTTTAGGGAAATAGATATTTGAAATATGTTTGGTTATGTCCTTGTAAGAGTCGGATCGTAATGATAGTAGCATTTTCATGTACACAGAATCTCAGATATCTGGTACTGAAATGTTCTATTGTTTCAGTAAGACCTCTCGGGCAAACGGTTGATTAGAAATATTTTGATTGAAGTTAAAGCTTAAAGTTACTAGTACACAGACATCTCAGATATCTGGTACTAAGGATGCTATATTTATAAGACATAAGAACAATGCAAAACAATTTTATGATTATTTGAAGTACTGTTATTTTTGTATAAGAGATTGTTGAAATGTAAAAGTAGAGGAATGAAGGACAGGTTTTACTTTCGACAGGTATTTGTTTGAGAATTGTTTTTTGAAAAAATAAATTGTTTATTTTGGAATATACTGTTTTGAATGATTTAAGAAGTAGATTAAGATTGTTATTTTGCAATGAATGGTTTTTGTTTAGTTATTTTCCAATCATAAGGATAAGTATCCCGAGAAAAATTACATGTATTTGCATTTAAGAATATAAAGAGTATTAAGAATATTGTGATTTTATTGTGTAGCCATAGAATAATAATCAACAGCTCGGTACAAGCTACATTATTAGCGAGTGGCGCAAAATCGCGTCCTCAGCAGATCTCTGCATATTGGATTTAGTTGAGATTTTACGCTGAGAAAAGATACATGACCGGCGATGTACCCGATTCACACATACAAAGGACAGCTTGTCAAGCGAAAATTAAGTACAAAATAAAAGGATTTATCGTCAATTTGAAGGAGTTTCTGTCTCATTTTACTTATAGTACCCACATTAAATTGACCAAATGAATCAAATGGTTTATCTTTGAAAATAAAGCAGTCATTGCTTAAATCATGTGATCAGGGATCATCAGCAGCGTATTCAATTAAATTAATTAAAGTAATTCAGTTCAATATGATGTTTTCATAAATAATATATAATGTACGTAATAAGATTAATAATTTCTTCATTAATTTAATTCAGTTCAATATGATGTTTTCATAAATAATATATAATGTACGTAATAAGATTAATAATTTCTTCATTAAGATATATTCAGTTGTACCAGCATGTACACCTATACCGGAAGTGGGTGTAATACGTCATAATCTCGGTCTCGTCTGTCTCGCGAGAGTGAAAGAATTCCAAAATGGCGGCGCCCATGAACTTATTTCTCAAGTAAAAATAGTGTCTTAAAACACGAATTTCTCAGTTATACGGTTGACTTCAACAGAAAAACTGTCAATGTACCTCTTTTTAAATGATAAATATTTATATAAGACAGACATCAATATATCCATTCCTATTCCTTAAATTGTGTTGGTGCGCCGCAAAACCAAAGAAAACAAACAAAAACGCTCGAAGGTGTTCAAAAAATGGAAATTAGGAAATCGTTTTATTAAAAACGTAAACCAGTAGCCTTAATCATACCTGACATTTAAGACCAATCATTTCAGACTCGTGACAAATACTGTAATAAACAAATGAAGGTGTAATTTAGAAAATGCATGTTACTTAATACTGGTACACACGTTCTGTTCTATTTGATGTGTGGACTTAACTTCTTTTGTTTTCTTTTCTAAGCATATACTTTCTACATTTTCCTGTTGTCTGGTTATCCTAAACCCGTTGCAGACGTTTGAGTTCTTCGTGTACAAAACAAATAAATAACCTGGACTTAAACGCTTAAACGTTCGTAAATCCTCACTTTTAGTGAAATATGACCCACTCTATCGGTCGTCCCTATTTGCGAGTATTGATTATAAGAATAAGACACATTTTCACACCTTTCATAAAACTTTCCCCTCAGTCGTGTTTGGTTTTTACTGTTATCTAACGTTAAGTAATAGAATTACATCTCAAGGCATGAATGAGATTGAAGCGAAGAAAAAAACAAAACAATTATTCAGTTTCCGAGGAAATAGGATGGTCGACATACTTCTTTCGAATATATTTTTGATATATAGCGACAATTAGCAACGATTTTATACTTGAATTTATTATTTGCCTGATTTCTCCAATAGGTTCTCCTACAGATGGAAAATGTATATACAATTTACGACTTTATTCAACGCTATCTTCGTCTTTAATCCTTTAATACATATTGTAGCAGTGCTTTATTCCAAATAGGAAAAAATCATGAACGTATTCAGAAAGGTCTAAAATCATATTTAGTAAATTATCTCATTTATAGTGACTGTTGAATTCGGCCTCTAACCATATTTAGGTAATCTTTTTTTTTGTTCTGTTTATCTATTCAGTATATAGACTTTCTATATTATCTTATGTTAACAGGGAATGTGTTATGAATTGGCCACCAATCTTTTTTCTCCATTTGGCATCAATAACAACACAAAACTTAAACGTTGAATATTATGTTCAGTTGCGTAATTTATATCTGAAGTTGTGTATATAAAAAAAAATTACGTGATCAAAAATTGACCGTGTGGTCATTTTCAGTTTCTTTTCTCTTTGACGACCTAATTAACTTCCATTAAAACACACAACAACGTCTGAAAAGCAGCATTAAGAATGAAAATGTTATTTCGCGTGAAGTGCAATCACAATAATTTGACAGAATGAGAACACTTTAATCCAATCACAACTTAGTTTTGCATTTTTAGGCGAAGGTGTGGCGCATCCGGTTAGCGCAAATATTGTTTTCAAGCAAATCTTAAGTCACCTTAAGTCACGTAAATTTTAAAGATAACTGTTATTTTAAATAAACACTTAACTTCCCTCTCAAAATTCATTGTGCCTTCCACTTTATTAACAAAAGCCTTCTTGGGATAGAAATTCGTGATATACGTTCGTTTAGTGTCATTGACTCTGATTCTGATTCTCGTGTTTAATAAAAGATGATTTCATTTTTTCGAGTGTCTGAATGCAACAAAATCGTCCCAAATTATTATCTCTAAATGTCGTTTATTACAATCAACACGCGACAAGATGATTCGTTTGACAATAAACTTAAGAACACTGCATTAAAGGATATAAAGTTCTATCTTATGAAACAGTTTATATTACATATATCAACAGTGAAATATTATTATTTCCATAATCATACCAATTTTAAGAATAATGTTTTTATACTAGCAGAAACATAGCTTTTTACCATTTAAGTCTTTAAAATGTATAAATATTCACTGGTAATTTGACGCTTTGCATGTTTGATGTTTATGCAAATTATAGTTGGATGCCTAGCCTAATCATCATGAAAAATACCCTAATATAATTTGGTATTGGTTACGTTTAAAGAATTAGACACAATGCCAATAAGATGTACTGTTGTCGCGTGTCTTTGCTGTCAAAAATCATTTAACAAAATTCTAATTCTAATTATCTATCAATTTGAGATATAGCCACCTTTTAAAATAGAACCCATTTTAACAAATTTACCCATAATATCAAATAAATGTATTATGATAACGATTATAAAAATTTAAAGTATCTTACTCACTTTGCTAATTTTGTAACAAAGGTATGCTCTACACTTTACCAATGCGTAATCTCGATTTCTCCTGACACCGGTTTACTTCGACATGTCATGTGACATTTTATCAGAAAAGGCAGAACACGTCAAGTGAATAGATCATTTAAAATGAAATTCAATATAAAATTACTTCGAAAACAAATATCACTTATTTCGGATCATTAATAATAATAATGATTATATATATTTATTTTATGCTTTTCAGTGGATTACTGATTCATCAGTGAAAATTATATTTGATAATTTAACAGTGAAAATTATCAAAATATGATTTCACATTATTCAATGACGAAACTACTTTCTTAAGATTTTCCCCATGTGATACCTAAATTTTAGTTTTGCTGACAATTCTGACAATGTCAGGCTGTTCAGAGAAAAGCAATGCTGAAATTGATAAATAACTTAAATATCAAAAGTAATAAAAAGAAGAAAACTTACTTCTATTCATTTAAATTACCAATCCCCAAATATTGTCTCTTATTTTTGTTTGTTACATTTTTACAGTCTGAAAAATATATTCCTTCCACATGCAAAACTTCTCTTGATGACATTTGGGCATATTTAAGTATCCTACGAGCAATAACTGCCGTATGCTTTATGAAAACTTGAAAAGCAATGACAGCCATCAGCCCGAAGAATAAGTATACAACCCAGCGTTCGTTAGGCAGCCTTTAAACTTTCCAAGTTTTCCAATTTCCTAGCCGCTTTTTGAATGTTAACACTTCTGTCAATATTTATTTATTGTTTGTTACAATCCTCAAAAAAGTTTTCTTTCTTTTAAAAAGGTGCATGACTAACAAATCCAAATGATATCCCTCTGAATCAAACACAATTATTTTCCTCCCGTGAAATACACAACTTTTAAAAATCGCGGCTGCTTACATTTAATAAAGCCAGGTCTAATATAAATTCGCAGTAAGTAACAGAAATATGGATGGATGGTTGAACTTTTTCTCCTACTAGAAGTGTTCGTTTTTATTATAAAAACAGGCGATTATTCATATTTTTTTAATAAAATGAATAATATCACCGCCATTTAACGTTGATTGTCGAACTTATTTTCAACACAAGACTTCTTGTATTTAATGAAAAATTCGACTAAACGAGGCGCTCAATGGGGAAAACAGATTTTAATATTAACGTTAATATGAAGGAAATTTCATTTTAACTTGTTTTTAAGCATAAAATAAAAAATATGGTTTGATTGTTGTGTAAGATGTAATTTTACTTCATCTCTAGAACTTTAAAAACATTATTCTCACTCGTGGCCACGCCACTCGTAAGAATACTGTTTTTAAAGCCCACTCGATGAAATAAAATTTCATCTTACACACAAACCAACAAATATCCTCTTATCACTTTATAATTTTTCCATTCTTTTGTTTGGTCATGGTAACTTTATATGAAAGAAACCGCCCTGATTATATTTAACCCTTCAAGAATCTATATAAAACAAGTGTTTTAAAAGAAAAAAAGTTGATAAATTAATTCTTTATCATAGCCTATGTCATCTCATGGAAGAATAATTATGTAATAGATAATATATATCACGAATGAGCTTACCAATTTCAAACATCCTAGATCACATACATTCTTTAAAATATGATCACATAGGGGAATCGTTAAGTGAAGACATCATACATTTACTGAAATGAAATGATATTACTACAAATACAAAATTGCACAAACAAAAAAGAAAAAGTAATGATAAACAGTTCGTTCTTTTGTTTTTATTAACGGAATATGGGGGCATTATTTGTCATATACTAATAGTGCTAAAATTAATTTATCAAACGAAATAGTAAAATCTTGGAATACAAATGTTATATTTCTTTCAATAATCGATCAGGGTTTTGGATATAACTGACATATTAAGTCCTCTTAAGTGCATTACTCTATAAAATCTATCACAAACCTGCACAATAAAATGGCATTCGAGAGGAACAGTCAGACAGTGAAATATTTATTGCTGGATTGTAACCTAATATATCACTTAAACTGGCACGTCAGCAATACATGTATGTGAAAATACAATGTTTAAGAGAAAGGACTGAGTCTCTTTGAAGCGTGGGCCGAGTCCTTTAAGGCGGGAAGAAAAAAACATTTAGACAAGTCTATTATGGGGCATGAGGAATGCCATTAAGACATGTAAGCTTATTTGATATGTCAGGACTACTTCTCGTAGTTATGAATGCGACACAGGAAGGAATGATACACAATAGGAAAATGCCCCTACACAGAAAAACTTAATTCCATTTGTTTAATTATAATTATAATTATATAATTATAAAATTAATTGAAATTATTTAATTTTAATTTTTCTCGTTCAAGCAATCGCGAACGATTGCAAACATTAGCCATGATGACCAATCTGTATCCTCAGCAACCTTTTTTCAGTTTTGTTGCCATAGTAAAATTCTAATGATACACCTGATACTATTTCAATGAAAAGTTCTGAGGGGTTTATGTGAGATTGTGAAGACAGTTATGAAATCAATGTAGTTATTTCAAATCCCTATGTGTTTCTAAGACGTTGATGCCTTTTGAGAAATGAAAGGAATATTAATGGTAGACAAGTCTAGACAATGGTATAACGTACTTTTTTTAGTAACTTGGATATCATTTACTTTGAGTGCTGTAGATTAAAAGCTTTAACATCCGGTACGAGTAATAACCATTTCTTTATTGCGGAAAACATTGCATTGTTTTGTGTTGTGTTCATTTTTATGATTCATTTTCCTGTAGCAAGTGTATATTATCAAATGACTGTTTTATGAACTGTGAAGTGCCACAGAATATTCTCTTTTCTTGTGTTTTTTGTAATAAACATGTTATGTGAATAAATGTTGTTGCATTGCTAAGTCATATTAATACAAATTATATTACCACCTTTATCTTAATTATTTTACTTATTCTCTTAAATGATTCCGTTTTCCAGACGAACTTTAATCAAAGACATTCCATGCACAACTTGGATTTCAACACAATTGAAATCTAAAACAAAGTGATAAAAACCATTATAGTACCAAATGCAATTCCGCTCATTACCGTGATTATTGAAAAAGATTATTTTGTAGAATTGTTTCCTAAATTAGACGTTTTCAGATTAAAACAATTTTCAACCCAGCTTAGGCAATTTTAATTATAAAATTTCTGATCATATCCTTGACAAAATGTCACAATAACATTACTCCCAATCAATATTTTTATCTTGCTGCTTTTAGTTAATTTCTGTAGCAAAAGTTTAATTTAAAATAATTAAAGCCGCAACACCTGTAGCTGTTATTTTTATAATTGACATCTGTCGGACCGTATTTGGTACAAAAACGAATATGGTACAAATTTGTACCATATTCGGCCGAATATGGTACAACTGTCTAATTGTACCATATACGTATCTGCAGTTTTGGGGTCAAATGCCTGACCAAATATGGTACAAACCATATTCGGATGAAAAATGTACCACATTCGTTCCGAATATGGTACACACTCATCATCGTCATCATCATCATCATCATCATCGTTATCTCATCATCATCACCATCATTATCATTATCATCATCATCATCATCATCATCACCATCATCATCACCATCATCATCATCATCATCATCATCATAACTACAATTTGCATCAACGTCATCAGTACCATCATGAAAATAATCATCATCGTCATCTCATCATCATCATCATCATCATCATCATCATCATCATCATCACCATCATCATCGTCATCGTCATCATCATCATCGTCATCATCATCATCATCATCATCATCATAACTACAATTTGCATCAACGTCATCAATACCATCATGAAAATAATCATCATCGTCATCATCATCATCATCAGCAGCAGCAGCAGCATCATCATCATCATCATAATCATCATCATCGGCGGCCGGTAATCATTGGCGTCAACATAATAAAAAACTTTTTTCATCATCATCATTATAATCATTATCATCGGCCGATAAACATCGCAGTTATCATCATCACAATCATCAAACCCCAATCATCATCACCATTGTCATCATCATCAATTACATCATCATCGTCACCATTAACACCATCATCATGATCGTCACCATTAACGCCATTATTATCATCATCGTCATGATGATGACAAAAGTTTTGATGATGATGACGACGATCAAAATTACCGTCATCATCATCATCACAAACTTTTATCATCATTGTCATCATCATCACCATCATTATCACCACAATCATCAAGGTCATCATCATCATCAACACCATCATCATCATCACCATTATCATCATCGTAATGAAGATCAAAAAATGTAATGATGATAACTGCGATGTTTTTCGGTCGATGGTGATGATGATGACAAAAGTTTTGTAATGATGATAACGACGGTCAGCACATCATCATCATCATAATCTACCGATAAAAATCGCCGTCAGCATCATCAAAACACATTTGTCATCATAATCATCATCATTATAATAATCATCATCGACCGATAAACATCGCTGTCAGTTACGACGACGACGACGACGACGATGATGATGATGATGATGATGATGATGATGATAATGATGATACTTTTGTCACTTCCAATATTAGGTTAATACAATGTATTCGAGTTTGAAAAAAAGTTTACACATCGGCAGACTATTTCATTTATTAAGAGATACATGATTTATGTACCATATACGTAGGCCATTTTCATTTTATGAGTTTTTTTGGTATGTACCAAATACGTTTTGGCGAGCATAGAAAAACTTATTCCAACCGAATATGGTACAATGTTTGTACCATATTCGGTCGAAAATTGCACCATATTCGGTCCGAATATGGTACATTTGTACCATTTTCGACCGAATATGGTACATTTGTACCATATTCGTTTTTGTACCAAATACGGTCCGACAAAGCTCTCTTCGACTGTGTTTTTTATTAATATGAAATGTTGTAATTTGAAGACTTAGATTGATTCATATGTTTCAATTTGATTTGGCACAAGCAAGGGTGATAGGCAAACTATTTTGAAATGACAGATAACCTGTATTCAAAAGAGACCGATCAAATCGTAGCATGATTAAAATATGAAGCCGTTACAATGCTTGAAATAATTGATAACGTTCGTATTCTGTTTGTTTTTTGACATTTTACAGTTTCTTGTCTCCGCCTTTAATATGGATCATTTAAAAGACATTTATTAATATGGTGATGAAACAAAATTAATTCAAAGCAAAAGAAAATCAATTTCATTTTCCTATTTTTGTCCGGATATTCTTAGCATAAAAATAATTATTTAATCATTTAAAATCCATTTCATTTGCAACCTTTGTCCTGATATTCTTCTCTAGCGAACTTTATAATTTTATTTTTTTTCCAAATCCATTTATTTAAGATTTATGTCTATATATTCATTCTCAGCTAGCAAAAAATACGTATTATTATTTAAAATTTAATTCATTTGTGTTTTTTGTCTGGTGAACTTGTAAATAACCATGCGACACAACGAACGATAATTTTAGTACATTAGAAATATGTTATAGATACCAGATATTATTCAAACGATTGTCGGGTGAAATAAAATCTAAAATTTCATAAATGCTCAATCACAGGGACTTAACAGACGGAGAATACACTCCTTATAAAAAATGATGCTGCACACACACACAATAGGATATTTTCAAATCATGGGTAATGTTTAATCAAATATAAATGATTAAATTTCCATACACTACATGAATGTATAAACTACATGCATGTAGAAGAACATAATTTATTAACAAATGTGTATATGTAAAAATCTAAATTAAATCGCGCGCGGGACAATCTCTAGCTATATATTATTAAGCGTCAGTATCTTCGGCTTTTATATAGCAAAAGACCACCGTGAACCAGTTAAATTGATCAATTTTATGCTTACTGAAAGAATATGTAATTCTAATTCTATAGTTTGTTTCCTGAAAATCAAATTTGAATACTCTAGTTACGATTTTTGCATTAACCAAATAGTTTCATATTAAATATGAAATAGTATTATATGAAATATAGTTTAGTTTTTAACTGTATCCATGTGAGTTATTGTTTGAATGAAATGGCCATCTGAAATTTCACAGATAATTATTTATATCTTCATAGTGTAATTTTTTGTAATGCCTTTAAAGAGAAGTGACGACTTATAGTGAACACTTCGTCGTCGAATGTCTGTCCGTCCGTCACAAAACGTGTCCGGTTTACTCCTCAACAGAATACTTGTTCAATTTCATTCAAACTATACAGAAATGACAAATACCAAGTCAAGCTGTGCATGTCGTCGGCATTTTTCGGTTCAATGACTTCTGCAAGAGCTATGAACATTTGATGATTTTATTTTTGAAGTTTGTCCGGACTACTCCTCTTTACCACTAATGACATTTCAATGAAATTTACAAGATTGATCGATAGCTCAAGAACTTACGCATTTTACACGGGCTTTCCGGTAAAATGATTTTTGGCTGAGTTATGGCCCTTGCATAAAAAAGCGTTTGCCCTGTTAATGATTTTTGTTGTCTACTGCCACACAGTACTGGCTATAATGAGACAACATATGTGATCACAGACCGCTCTTGTGTTTGTTTGGTTTAACAGCGCGCGAATACAATTTTGGTCGTCATATGGCGCCAAAACAGGATACATAAATATCGTTTCGGCTTATGTCGGATTCTAAATGTCAATACTTATAGAATTATAATAGACTGCTTAGCAAAATTATGTTTTAATGCATTAAGCGATGACATACAGAAATCGACACCTAAGTGTTGTAATGGGTTCACTATTTAATATTTGAATACACCAGTTACTGCACTTAGGCGACAAATATAATAATTAACATCCTAAGATACCCTTTATGATGTCCACCCTACCGGACACCATAAAAATCAGAAATCAGCAATCAATATTTCACCACTTTTAGAATGTGTCATTACCTAACTGCCCATTTACTTAGATCTTAATTTGATTAATTCATCATTAAAATAACCGACGACCGGTCACATCTCGATGTTGTTTTGTCTGAATCATAATTGCTGTTTAACCAGATATTTCATCTGATCATTATTTTTTAACTCTGTCACAACTTAAATATTTACATGTTATTTTGAAGTTTTCTTTCAGAAACTTATTATTTGAACAGAGTTTTTTGACATAATGAGACTGAAAATATATTTTACAACATTAATATTGTATTTAATATAGGTCTAGATCAATAACGTTAACCTTTGAGTAAAATTTCAAATCATTTAATTGTGTTAAATTTGGTTGCAGCAAAAATTCCTTCCTTTACTACCATCTTCACATTAAGGTTGTTCATCCCTGGTAGTTTAAGCAAAATCTGCCATCCGGTTTAAGAGGAGTTGCGGTCTTAAAATTTCTACATAGTATATAGTGAAAAAATAAAAAAAGGGCCATAATTCTGTAAAATTTTGTCCAAGCAAAAATTCCTTCCTTTACTACCATCTACACATTAAGGTTGTTCATCCCCTGAAGGTTAAGCAAAATCTGCCATCCGGTTTAAGAGGAGTTGCGTTCACAAAATTTCTACATAGTATTTAGTGAAAAAATCAACAAAGGGGCATAATTCTGTTATATTTGGTCGCAGCAAATATTCCTTCCATTACTGCCATCTACACATTAAGGTTGTTCATCCCTTAAAGTTTAAGCAAAATCTGCCATCCGGTTTAAGAGGAGTTGCGTTCACAAAATTTCTACAAAGTATGTAGTGAAAAAATCAACAAAGGGCCATAATTCTGTTAAATTTGGTCGCAGCAAAAATTCCTTCCTTTACTACCATCTACACATTAAGGTTGTTCATCCCTGGAAGTTTAAGCAAAATCTGTCATCCGGTTTAAGAGGAGTTGCGTTCACAAGATTTCAGGACGTACGGACAGACGTACGGACGGACGTACGCAGGGACGAACAAGTGCAACGCTATATGCTCCCCACTTTGTGGGTGAATAAAACACGATTTGTAGTTTATTTTTGAGTATATAACCTTTTGCATTTCTTTCTATTTTAAGTGCCTAACTGGTTTGTTTAAGAAGTTTTAGCTTTTTAGGCATCGGTGGAGTTTTTTTGTTTGTTTCATTTGACGCCTTTCCCAACAGTATTTCAGTCATATAGGCGGGTAGTTTTCTTACCATCGTTCCTGGAGAGTTACACCAGTACTAGACTACCTTCCAAACAAAGCATCTCCCGGGGATCGGAGCCACTGGATTAGAAGTCATCGACTCTAACTCTTCGACCACGGAGGCGAGTTTTTGTAATATTTCAACTTAGTCAATTACTTTATGTTTCCAAGTTATCTCTGCATGTGGTATGCTAAGTCATAAGCTCGTGAAACCACAAACACAATCTCTAAGGTTCATGATGCAAACAGTGATTAACGCTATTTTCCTAAAGTACTAAGGGAGTAACTTTTAATATTTCAATACAAGTATAATATTTTATTTCATTCATTATTGGTTTTTTTGTGTTTTTCATTTAATTTGTTTACTCGATGATTAACCGACGATAACGTAAACAGCTGGCAATAAATCGGGATAAAACATTACATAACAGATAAGTGTTTACTGACATTAAAGCTTTTAACAAATTAGAATTTATGATGTTGATATAAAGGTAGAATAACATTCCATCTCAGTTTCACATATAGTATATTTAGTTAATAATAGTATATTAATTCCACATCAGATGATATAACAATGCAAAATACATCAATATCACTGACAATCACAATGTTTTATTACGCATTGCGGCTGATAGGTTGCCTCTAGTGGCTGAGAAAGTCACGTTAAGTGTGATCATAAGAGGTGACAAAATTGCTTCACATAACAGAAGTTTATGATTCTCTTAGCTCCAGCACGTGATGTGGTGTTGGCTGCTTGTGTTGCTTTGAGGTTTGTAATACCAGAGATAGCCCAAATCATCTTATCTTAACTGTACTCATTTTGTTGTTGATAAGTTTTACTCACATATAATCCTACTGGAACCAAACACAATAATGTAAAATAACGTTATATTTGACAATGTTTGTTTGATAGAAAATCTTATTAACAAGCCTCATTTTCTTTTTGTTCAAGCGTCATAACTCAGCCCACATCATTCAACCGAAATAAATCCGTTTAAAATGCGCAAGTGCATGAGGAACTGGTCAATCCTGTAAAGATTTATTTACATACGTAGTATAATAAGAGTAGTCCAGACAAAACAATCGTTAAAGGGCCATAACTGTGACAAAAATCATTGAACGGCAAATTGTCGACGATACGCACAACTACACTTGATCCTGACCATTCCTGAGGTCTGGATTACACTGTATCAGTATCTAGTCCAAAACGCAACAAAAAGTTTACACATGTATCAATGTATCAATAAATTCTTTTCTTGGCTCTTGTTACTGGGTCGGGTGGGGGCTGTGTTCATTGAACGCCGCTTTTCCTTGTTGATCTTGTTTATCATATTTTGTTACTGTTGCAAGTATTAAATCCCTTCATGTATCCTTTTCAGAATTCTTCCTAAATTTAAAATTACATGACACATCAAATTGTTCATAAGTTTTCTGAACTTAATCAAACTGCTTTAAGGAGAGGAACAAAGACTAGCAAAAACAACACACTCTTTATTTCGTTTAAGGTGAGTTCAATGAAAATCAATGACATTTAAGTCCTTTAACGGATAATTTTATAGATAGCCCTGAAGACTTGACGCTATGACGTCGGTTAATTAAACATACTGTTTGCAGGCTGTTGTAATTCTAATTTCATGCAATTCTGTAAAGCATTAATTTTGTTTCAAGGGTGTGTGGACATAAGATGTGTATAAATGAGAAAGGTTTAAATACAATTAAATCGTTACATTTTAATTCAGTTAATAAAATAAAATGCACAGAACGTTGTAATAAAGCAAACGCCAAAGATTAATATTGATATCGATACAAACAACATTATAAAATACATATGACATGCTTATCTTTTGAGACACTTTGTTGGTGTTTGTATTTTCGAATGCCTTTCCCTTGGTCTATATATTCATTTAAAATTATGAAACTAGAATGGTTGTCTCTGAAAGCATGAAGGCCAAGTCATTTATAGAGCCGAAATCAGCTCAAGAAACGATAAAATAGAGAAAAAGAAAAAGAATATTTGTCAACTATTTCATTCAATTAAGATGAATCTAGATAAAACAAATCAATACGAAAGGAAAATGTAAAATAAAACACCCCATTGATACATTTTAATCTTGTAGTTACAGAAACCGCATTGTATAGTTAGATATTTACTTTACTTAAAATAGTAAAATATCAAGTGTTGTAATTATGATAACAAACAAATCAAAGCAACATTTTAGTTTAATTTAGGGAAAAGATATTGATTTTGAGTGATCTGTGTTATAATATATCACGGTATGGAGTTCAGCTGCGCAGTAATATAATCACAAAGGCCGTAGGAGAAACATTTGAATAGTTTCTTTAGAAGTTTAAAATTTTGCAGTTGTCAAATTTTGCATAAAGAAATATAAACAAAACTTTTGGATGTGACAAGTGCCAATTTTCTAAATGTTACAGGTTGACCAATGAAGAAGCAATGTGATATTTACATCTGATGCAAGTAATTGGTATTTACAGAACGGTACATCTTAAAATGTCCAGGATGAAGTTTGCATGCATGCACGAGACAGGTGTTCCTATGATAATTTCATTTAAATGTCAGTTCATTATTATATTTTTCGGTATTAAAAAACATATCTAACTATACTTGTATACTGTCATTCCAATAATTTAAACAAAACAAAATTTGTGAAAATTACATTTTTATCACAGAGAGGAAAAATCTTTACAACGAGAAACTATTTTACATTTTCATGAACAAAATACGTGTCTATATTTATTTTTATGTTCACCATTTTGCAGACAGTATGGGAATAAAGACGCAGTTAACCGAACGGAGCGTCCGACAAAAACAGGACACAAAGAACCATCGGTAAGTATTCGGCATTGCAACGGACAGAAAAGATGGATGGGGAATTAACGATAGCGCGCGCAAAGGATTTTAAATTTAATTTATATTTTAAAACATACATGGAATCTCTTTTGCTAACAACATCACTACTTTTTTATTATTGATTTCTATAAGGGTATATACGCAACTTCTGGATGAACGTTCCCTGATTTACATAAAACGAAAAAATACGCATAAAATGCCAGTTTAATACTGATTGATAATCCTTTATTACAAGTGACAAAAACAATTTAAAGCGACCAAGCTCTATACTGCAGTATGCGGCATATATATCACGATTTAACCACCGACACAATAAAGACAATGGTGATTTCACTTTATGTCAAAAAGAGTTAAGAAGATTTACAAATTCAAGCTAGAAGTACTTAAATCATTTGTTTTTAAGTGTACATTTTTGTAATTAGATTATTAATGGACTTATCTTTATCATCAAGCTGTGATGTGCATCTTTTTATCATTTTCTGCTTTTCGTGCACCCACGTGCAATGTTCATTACGAAATCTTATAAACCACCTCAGCGTTTATCGAGCAAAATATATACCGATATTGGAATAAAGGGAAATATATCAACATTTTTATCAAGCATTCTAACATTTTGGTGATTGGTTCAAGAATTTCACAGTATGTCAGAAACAACAGAAAAAAATGGCTTAAGGAAATGGTCAAGGAGTTCTTTCTTGAAAACCATTGCAAGAATATGAAAATTCAAATTTTAGGAAATAGAAGTTAAGTTTATTTAAGGGTCTTATGAGCCTTTTAAGTATGCTACATCATAATATTGGTAATAGTATCTTGAAATTAAAGTTAAGACTAAGAATATATCATGAAGGAAGGAAAATGCTGAAAAAACAGTTCAAATAATTTTAGTTTTTGTTCCTTCGAGATCATTGATAGCGACCGACACGTAATTCATTTCTTATTTTCAAGATGCTGTGCTTAAACATACATAAACAACTTTGTTTAATATGCTGTTGTTTTCGTTGTTTTTTTTTGTTTTTTTTTGGGGGGGGGGGAACTTTTATACTATGCCATACTTTTATTTAACAATTGAGACAATAAAGTTAATGTGCAAGTTTAAAATTACTGTGTTAGATTTATTTTCAATTGCTTTTTTAGATAACTGCGTATTGGAAATATATTTAATCTTTCACAGCACGAGCCTTTAAAGGTTTTTATAAATTGACATGTACAGTAATATATCTTTCAACAAAATGCCTACGGATTTGAAACGTAACTAAATAATGATGCATCTGCTATTCTAAATAATTTCGCATAAATAATTCAAAGAAAAACCCAAAGGGGAGACACAAATGATCTATTATGACAGAAATAATAAACTATCTTAGCATGTCAACTATGTAAGATAATTATAAGCCGCATGTTAGACGAAACAACGTTAGTATTTATGCAAAGGGCAAGCACAATTTGATAGTTACAGATAAAAACTAACAGGAACGTTAATTTGCAAATGTCAATGATATGCAATACATTTTAGGGGATATGTAGAGTGTAATTTTATTGAGTTAGCAAACTAAAGCAGGTCTGCATGTTCCAGTTAAAAATAATTGAAAGAAGTGGTCATGCCTCTTTAATATACAAAGCATTTCCATAATGGTGTATAGATTAAGAATTATTTTCTTTCTAAAAAAATAAACACAATTTTTCACACTGTAATAATGAAGGTAATGATAACCCTGAGTCACTTACACAATAAATATGAAAAGACTGGCAATAGACTCATGCATCTGTTTGGCAACCCTTTGAGGAGGTCCGGATAGATACATATTTTTTATTTTTTTTATTTTTTTTTTTTTTTTTTTTTTGGGGGGGGGAGCTTTTAAAGCTGCATTGACAATCCATACAATTTATTATTTGTAATTTTTCACGTACTTGAAACATATACATGTATAGAAATACAATATGATGAGGATAGGTAAATTATAGATAGACAAAACGATAACAACGTTCATAAAGAGCGTCAATTAAAATATAATAACTAGAGCAGCAATGATTATATAAAATGAATTGATATGAAGGGTTCAACCGTCCTTGAAAGTTGTTTACATCTAGAATGAGACAACTATCAATACAACTGAAATACAAGCCCTTGATTTTGCTTTGTCATACAATTCACATCATAATAATTGTGAGAAATTTGAGATTTTTATCTGTTCCACATTCCGTTTTAGTACATTCTCGTACGTTTTATTGTTTTCGAGAGAACATTATTAAATAGGTAACGGCCATTCAAATAAATGCCAGTAAACATTTATCAAGAAAATATTTTGTTTGCAAAATTAGAGAATCGCGAAACCAAAGCATCCAATTAGATTTGTATAAACTATTTTTGAGCTGCTTGTAAGACGTTAAATTATAAATCCGAAACAACTTTTAGAAACCATCGCCTTTGACAGCTCAGTCATCTTTCGTTATGATCAATCATGTGCTTGACGTAGTATATATTAATCTAATAACATCAAACTTTTCAGCAGTGTTATTCAAGTTTATTGAACATTTCTGTTTCAAATGGCGTCATATGAAGTGAGATTTAAAAGCTTTATTTGATCAATGTCTCTTTAGATTTAGGTTAAGTTTAAGTTTATTTACATCAGACACAATTTTTGAAAACTTTGAAGATTAACAGTAATACGTTTGCGTGTAAAAGTTATATGTTACATTTCATAATACAGTAAACTCGAGTTTTCATACATAAACATTTCATATCATTAAATGTATAGGGGAAACTATTAGATATTTTATTATAGAACAATATATAAAAATACACATTCTTAAATAAATAAACATTTTTTGTGATTTGCTTAATAGAAACACATTTCATCTGAGTAGGGTAAATTGGTTGAACGTAAATTTCTTTCAAATCTTTAATTTTGCGAAGAGATGTACATTATATATGCATTGCAATGATAATTTTAAGGTAAAAAAAATAACAAATAGGTTATTGGCCGTAAGATTCCTTTTTTATTGTTAAAAACAGTAAATTTAAAAAGGTATGATAAAAAACTTATCCACTGGTTTTTGGAAAGTCTCTTTCCCTGAGATTTCTGATTTTTTGATATATTTAACATTATGAGTATGCTTGGGATCTAAATGGCTCATTTTTGTTGTCATTTACAAAGTTTTACATAACATTTTAAGCCTATTATAGCATTCGGCACGATATAGCCAGTTTTGTGTTGACGTGCCGTTAAAATCCAAACAAACAAAATGTCGACGAAGACATTTTAACTCATGTGAGGCATTCAGTTATATCTCAAAAACGAAATTTTCTTAGATTGTGATTTAAGAAATTGCCCTTTCAGCGCAATGCTCTTTAAGGATTTAAATTTGAAGATAGAATTGTTTTCACCTAATGCGAGTGATAGTCAAAGAGAAAAGCGATTTTAAGAATTGAATCTAACGTTCAGAAATTACGAAGTACTTCGTATGATAATCCTTCATTTTTTATTGATTTTTTATTTTACTTTTTGTCGTCGTGCCTTTTTGATAATGAAAATGACTATTTTCGTTCATACTACTTTTATGATAATATCCCTTTTTCATATAGTATAGGTTAAGAAGTGCGATGACGCATTTGAAATAACCTAAAGACTTGGTTATCTTGAATATGTAATGTTTTGTTCAGTTTTAATTAGTGTTTCATTAACAGTGCAGTATCGTTTTTAATGAAAATTTTAAAAATCAAGTCTAAGCAAAGTACAGTGTTTAGTTTATGTATAATTTGGGTATCATTATCTTAATTGTTCTTAATAAAATATCATCATAAAAATCATATTCATAGCATGACATAAATATATAATGACATTGCATTTATGATTGTTTTATTATTGAACTTTAGAATTCAAAGCATATGATATTGTACCTAATAAATTGATGAAACTATCGGGGAATAAAACAATATGTTTCAAGATTTTCTGAGAAACAATCAGTAACATGACACTACGTTTCCTTTGGTATTTTAAAGGTTTTTAACAATGACTATTGATTAGAGTAGCAAAATGCAGTTTTGTTAAACCTGTCAAATTGCGCGCAATCATTATAATATAAATTGCACGGGATTATTTCGTTCATTCATACTATCTATTATGCATGGTTCTAATAACAAAGATATATATTTTGTTTCTTGAGTAATTATTTGACTTTCGGACATCACAGGAAGATCATTTGAAATGAACAAGAAGTATTTTTCTCGCTTTAGGATATCGGTAACAAAACTTTGCGTGATTTGCAATGCATTACATAAGCTTTAACTGTTTATTGCTAATTCTATTTCAAACGTACAACGGTTTTTTTATCAACAATCTTACACAAACATTTTATCAGTGATAATTGAGGACAAATATTCTCCGTCAGCGATAAATGAAATATATGTACTGAATACTGCTTTTAAAGGTCACAAGATGAAATAAAATTACATCTAACGCAACAAATTTTTTGTTTTTATTATATGCTTAAAACAAATTTAAATGAAATTAAAAAATGAAACATTCAAAAAACGACTGGGAATAAGGAAAACATTGAACTTGAAAGGCTGTCTTGCGAACGCTGGGTTGTTTACTTATTCTTCGGGCTAATGACTGTCATTGCTTTTCAACTTTACATATTGCATTAGACAGGTATTGCTCGTAGGAAATTTAAATATGGCCAAATGTCATCAAAAGCAGTTTTGCGTGTGGAAGGATGCGTATTTGCAGACTGTAAAAATGAAACAAAAAATTGAAATGATATTTGGTGATTGGTAATTTGAATTAATTGAATTCAGTTTATTTTCATTACCGTAGAAATTTAAGTTATTTATCAATTTCAGATGTGATTTTCTCGAAACGGCCCTGACATTGTCAGAACTGTCAGCAAAAATATATTTTGATAATTTTCACTGTGACATTTTCAAATATAATTTTCACGGATAAATCAGTAATCCACTCAAAAGCATAAACTAGATTACGTTTGTACACAAAGTCAAGAAAAATCCCAGTTTTATATCAGTTTAGAAATATATAACACGCACTGGTAATTGGCAAAGAGCATTGTAATTTGTCCTTAATAATACTAAATTGATTTTGTTCTCATAATAATATTAAGGCCGGGATACTTTTTGATTTGATTCCTCTAAATTGACTCGACTGTTATGATTATTAAATTATCGTATCAGTTCTTCCACGAACTATAATAATTATCTATCTGTCATAGTGTATAATTTATGTATGCATAGTATTTTATGATGAAAATGAAAATATAATGTTTGAGCTGGTCAGAAACATGTAAGTATAAAATTCATAAAGAATTAGCTAATGCTTAGGTTAACAATGCACTTATTGCCGATGCATCATTTATTTTTAATATACATGTAATGTGTGTATACAATATAGCAGTTTTAAATCCTATGTAACGCATGATCATATAACATTCAACTTTGATATGATGTAAATGTAAATGGCATGGAGTTGAACGTTGATTGATTTATTTATTTGCAAGTAATGGTGTTTTAAATCTTGGGTGAATTTACGCATCAATAACTGTGGTAAAAATAATTTTGATACGTTTGCACTTACTTCCGTTGTTTTTTAACCGATACTTAGTGAATCGCCTATATGACTGAAATACTGTTGGAAAAAGGCGTAAAATGAATCAAAGAAACACTAGTGAATTACTTTGACAAATATGGATGTTTAGGGATCATTTATCACCTACGCTTTAGAAAGTAGAGCACTGTATATGATGTATTTATGTATTTGGGACCAAACTTGTATGTTTCAAAGAATTGTGTTGATTGATTTCCTATCAGTCTGTTTGTAAAATTATACCTTATAAAATTAACCATTTAAAGGGTTTTAAATTTTTTCATTCATTATTCTGTAATTGTCCTCAAAATGAATACACTAAGAGGTCACAGGAACATTACTTTTCTCCTCATAAAGTTTAAAATGGTGATTCTCTAACTTGACCTACGAAGGTAAGGTTAGAGTGTAAAGATTTCACAAAAGTTGGCAAAGTGAATTCTGGAAACGTTCTAGAACATATGAAATGAGTGACTTAGACTTGTTTCAATCATACAATATCCACAATATCTGTAATTTGAACTTCAATGGTTGGTTCAAGTCACATATCTTGTTTTAAACATACACTGTGATTCTATCGGCGTCTAAATTTCGTTCAACATATATAGATATATTTACGCTTCAAACCCCAAATATATAGCATTTATACAAAAATTCATGCTGAGAGTTTAAAAAAATATCATTTTAGAAAAAAGATCATTTTAATATTTGTGTCATTAATTTGCCTTGGTTCACTTTGACATAGTTTTTTTGTATTAAATCAATAGGTATTTTTCATTCATGCAAATTGAAAAAGCTTGATACATCTGTCAAAATTTGTAAATTATTAATAACCCTAACACCGTTTTAATAACAACTAAATATAGTTGCTTGTAATTGACTTGTCACATAGAGCTTGTTTGTTGTTACAGAGACAAAATTCTCTCTAACATGTAATTAAATATAAAATGGTTATATTGTTATTGTAATTGTATACAGAATCCTACAGTGTCAAGCTATTTTTCCATTATTTATTCACGAGACAATTTGAATAAAAGAAAGCTTAATAGAAATCACAGCAGTAAATCATCAACTGTCAAAAATGGCATATCAATACGCAGCTAATTTAAATTATATATTTTGAAAGACAACCAGCTGCTAGAAATATGGATCTCTATGCTAAATTTCGATATAACTGTTCTATGTTTCTGAATTTCAAGAAAAAGAAAGGCGGGAACGAAATTTCTGAACTGTTTGTTAATCATTTTTCGAATTGAATTGATTGTAAGAAGCTAATAGCAATAAGATAATAACTAAAACCTTGTTATTAGGTATGGGTATATTTTAGATATTTAACTTGCTTTTGGTTGTTTTCTTTTTTTCCTACTATTGAGTATTAAAGTATTCACCCCGTCCGTGTTTTGCCTTGTGCCCGGTCCAGTTTTTCTAGTGTATTGCTTGGCTCCTTGTCGGCGGTCATATGTTCTTGCTGAGTAATGTTGATAAGTTAAAGTGGAAAGGAATATCTTTTGTTATGATGAAAAGTATATCTTTTTTGACATGTAGTTTATTTAATGATGACCATCTCCCAGCATCTATCATAACCTCAGTGTGAGAAGAAAAACAAAACATTGTTAATTATCTGCTTTTGTATTGTAATAAATACTTGTTCTGGTACGTTTAAAAATTCATTGCTAGTTTTATTTTAAATTTGCTAGTAAAAGTTTAATTTTATATACAATAATCCAAGAGCTCACATATATCATAATGCTTTTAAAGAATATCTCTAAATATTTTAACTGTTATGCACGGGTCGATTAGAATCGATATGGTACTATAAATCATTTTATTTTACACCACCAAAGAAGAAAAGGCATTAATCAACAGTGATCTGTATTATATTAATGATACAGTTACCTCGGATGCCATATGGAGTTTGGATTCAATAATAATGTATATTGGAACATCATTATATCTTAAAACTACATTAAATAAAGATGTAAACATAGTTAAGGTTTTTAACATTATTGTCGAAATCTCATTGAATACTGTTCATCAGTTTGATTTTTAAAGGAAAAGCACGCGGTAACACGGAAGTTCGTAGACGAATTTTGATATGCAAATGAAGACTATAATTAGCCTCTTGATGCGCTACGTCACAGTGGCAAATTCAGTTCACAGCAAATATGAGGTATTCTTGTGCAAACAAACATTTACCATTTCAGTTTCACGGTGCATTAGTCCTGACGCTCACAAAAAGTAATCATGTCATAAAAAAGATCGTATTTGTATGAAAACATCAGTAATACCGTATAAGTACTTATTTCTGCGGGCTTAATATTCTGCGATTTTTGTTGAAATAAGGGGTTTTTAATTTCTGCGTATCTTATTTCTGCGGTGTCATCATTCTCGCATTGGTGTTTTTATTTCTGCGTTTCAATTTAAATAATTTAACATAACTAACCGATACAAACAGACAACATTTCAAGATTTGTTGATGTATATTACTTCCGGTAAACATGCAGACTTCTATTGTGTTTCATCGTAATCATCATGTAATGGTATATAAACGTTTATAAACAAAAATCAACAACGTGAAATGACAACAATTAATTGTAATACTGCATGTGTATAAATATGAAGTGTGAAAAATAAACAACGGGTAAATCGCACATAGACACAAGATATTGTGCAAATACAAAAGGGTATGTTTATTGCACCCGTCAAACTATAACAGTTTTATTTTACAAAAAAAAATCAAGCTTATGGTGAGCGAAAATCATACAAACATGATATTTTTTTAAACAAAAAGAACAAGTTAAGTAACTGTTTTCTAATATTTTATTCATGACGGATACATAAAGAAAAATTCCCATCTACAAAAGCCAATAACAGTACATGGTAATGTAAGTATACAATACCGGTAGTTGACATATTCCGACATAGACATAGGGAAAGGCTTAATTTTCTGCGGTTTTTAAATCTGCGGTGTCGTTATGAACCGCAGAAATAGCAGAAATAAAGTTCCCGCAGAAAAAAGTACTTATACGGTATAATGCGGAAATATACCGTTTCATTCGGACTACTACTTAAAACTGTTTCTATTTATGTACGGATGACCCAAATGCGGAGGTCCTCATGCAAATAGAAATTGTACCTCTGATTTCGCCACAATGTGGTTGCAGAACTTTAGTCTTATAAAACAATTTAATTTTTGGTTGTCTGAACACCAAAATAAGAACGGGAGTCGATATAAAACACATATTATGAATTAAATGTAGCTATTTCTGTTATAGGAAATTTATTTTATGCAGCTTTTAATGGAATATGTGACAAAATCATGTAATAAGGAAGTGAGAAGTAAGGAATATTTATCAGACAACTTCAAAAAGAACATTTTTTAAAGCCGGCAACATTTGTCATGTCGGTGATTCTTATACTGATAAGATAAAACATGATAAGAACAACCCCGGAAGTAGAAGTAATAGAAACAACAATTTTTAAAAAAAAAATGTTTTATTGAACAATCTTGCATTATAGGAAATACAACAATTTAATTGAATAAAGGGCGATTTACATTTCATGGCCAATGAAGGTATAATAATGATTATGTATTGACATTAAGGTAATGTGGATTTATACGTCGCCAGTTTGGCCAGCCTTGGAAAGAAATATTAGTTACATACCGAAGTATAAATATGTGTGTGGTTAACGAATGATTAAACTAGTTATTTAAGTACCGTGTGGGTTCAAAACCCGTCAGAAGCAAGTCGTTGTTTCCTTAAACAAGAAACTCATTACTTAGTGGATCAACTTTGATAGTGTGTCTATATGCTTATCGATTGCTGCACAAGCGAACTAAAATAAAGTCTGTATTAGTAAAACAAGTACGTTTAAAATGATATAAAAGATACAATCAATAATCTTACCCTATCTGAAATAGTCGTTACATATTTCCTTATAAAGAGAAACTTGCATAGCTGTCTTCATAAAGCGTAAACTCTAATAGTTTGTAATTATTATATCGTAATCAGATGTTTCGTACAGAAAACAATCGGTGATATTTATTCGTAAAATGATTATTTTGACGTTAATATCATGCATGAAATATTCATTTGAGGTAACCGTTACAAAAACAAAATAAACATAGATTTGTTTCCACACTTCGTACGCTATATGGGATGTCACGCAAGTTATTCTTCTGTTTTGTATGCCAAATTTGCTAAAATTTACGAAATATCTCCTACATGTTATGTATCGATAAGTATTGCTCTAACGTGGGATTCCTTTTTGTTGCTGTTAGAACAATAAATAAAAATATATTATTTTCCTTAATATCTCTTTTACCTGATATTTCTCTTGTACTGCTAGTATATTAAGCATTATAAGTATATGTATGTCGATGATGAAGCATTCAGTTATATTTCGAAAATATTATTTTCGAAAATTGTTATTTTATTTAAAGAATTTCCCTTATTCGATGCAATGCTCTATAAATATTTAAATGCTAAGATAGTAAAGTATCGCGAATTACTGTAACGTATAGAAATAACAAATTGTTTTGTTTTGATGATTTTCCAATTTAGTTTACTTCGTGCCTGTGTATTAAGAAAAATGCCTACTTACCTTCCCATGACTTTTTGTATACTTTCCCATATTCATGTCGTAAAGGTCAAGAAACTTGATACATTTGCCAACATTAAAGTTTCTTGCTATTTTATGTTTTGAACACTTTTCTTATAATTATTTTTGACGACAAAATAAAAAAAAAACGACATTGCGAGCTATATTTGCTTACAATAAAAATATACTCTGGACATCCTTTTCTAGCATAGTATATTTTTGAATAAAATTTATTCGATATGTATAATAAGTGGGTGAAGTCATCATTTGCCTTCTCTATAAAGTTCAAACTGGTCATATTTAAGTTTTCAATTTGGATAAAATGTCAAAAAGTTCAGGTAAATGTTCTCAGCTTGTGCTAAATGAGGCTGTTGTGTAATTTGATTTTAAATGAAAGCTAGATTGAGAGAGATGCTCATATAAAATAATCTATTTTTCATTTCAATTGTGCAATGACGCTCTTTAAATACCTAAACAAGAGGTTAATTTTTGAAAAAAGATCACTATTTTGTTCAAATTTTATGTGTGTGTTATTAACTTTATTGTCTCAGTGTTAATGATTACAGTTTTTTCCAAGTAAAGTACGTTCATCGTTTAGTTTACAAATCAGTTTTTCAAATGTTATCAATCTATAAATATCTCAGATTTCTATCCGTAGCATAACATAGATTAACAATAATATTGCATTAATGATTGCTTTATGATAAAAGCAATTATATTTCTAAGCAAAATTATTCCTAATAATTTGATGAAATTACCAGAGGAGTAAAACAAGTTTTATAAGATTTCTGGAAGAAAATCAATGACTTGGTATCACCTTCCCTTTCATCTCCTGAGACAAGATTTTCTTAATCAACTACTATTACTGAAATATTGATTAGAACAGTTAAATCTGTAGATGTGGTTCAACATTCCGAATTGTGTGCGAATTTTATAAAATGGTATGGTTTGCTCGTGAAGTTTTCGTTATTGCCTGGTTTTGTGTTTTGTTTTTATAATGTACAACGGTTTTGTTATCAACAATTTATCTTTCACAACACCTTTCACTCTGATGATAACGAGCAATTGTTCTTACTCAGGGGTAAAGTAAAAGATAAAATATATAGCCTTGTTTTATGGTACCAAATATAAATGTCCGATACATGTAATCATACTTAAATTTTATAGCAACTGTTAAATGGTCCTCTTGATATTGCTATATATCGGACAAAACATTAAAGCTGGGAACTATTTTAAATCAACATCAATAGATCAACGGAAATGTTTTTATTGTGACGCCATTAAATGATGGTATGAGGGCAAATGGCGAGAACGGTATACAACATTTAAGTTAATGTAGCATGGTACTGTTTATTTCCAGTAATATCCGTTTGTCTTAAAATGAATTTGAATTAAAACAGATTATGTGGAAATAATACAATCATGCTTCATTCAACGAACGTGTTTGAATATTTCAGCGTCTTATTTGAACTTTCATGAACACTACCTAGCATCGGCATAAGCAGAGCTGGAATATACAGATTAAAATCATGTACACGTCAACATATCCTCACATGACGTCACCTGCTAATTAATATTATGTTTCCATTTGATGTTTTCATATTAAAGGTTGTGCACACAATAATAAGAAGCCCTTGTTTTCAAATGTCTAAGACAATTACAAGCGGTGATTATTGACAAAGTAAATTGATATCTGTCCATATTATTACTTCATTGTATTTGCTGTCGTACTGATGAAAGACCGTAGTAGTTTGATTCGATTCATGTAAGATGACTATGTATAAATATAACCATTTTATTATCGAATCGACGCTTCAAAGAAACATAATATGTATAAAGTGTATACTTAGCATAGTGTCTTGTGATGATAATGATAAAAAATTCTTTAAGCTTGTCCGAATCATACGAATATTAGCTTTATAAAATAATTAACCAATTCTTATATTTACAATGTACATATTACGGAAGCAATAATAATGTTCAATATATACGTACAATATAGATTTTTAAAAGTCTGTAACGAATGTCTATATAACATTTAATGTATCGACCATTAACAAAAACATATTTAAAAGATAAGTTCATCTCGACCTTTACCCTTTACCTTTGATCAAAAATGAGCATGGTCAGTAGGACACATGAAGATAAGTCTACTCACAAAGGTCAAATAATAATTGATTTCATGAAAAAGTGTATGCATGGTAATAACAGAACCTAGTGATCTTGGCCTTTGACTTGTTGACTGAAAATAGGCTATTTTGGTTCCATATAATGACAATTGTTATCATAAAATGTTATATCAGATTATAAACTGCTTGTTTCCATACATTAATAAAATGGTTTCATATATTGAAAAAATAAAATAATATATTGATAATTCGGTTTCATATAAGGGCTTATGATTCCATATATGCCTACTTTGGTACCATATATTGAAGAACTGGTATCATATAAAGTGATAATCAAGTCATATATTGCTACTTTGGTTCCATACATTGATAAAGTGGTGACATAAATTGTAAAAATGAATTAATATATTGAAAATTCGGTTTCATATCAGGACATCTGGTTCCATATATGGCTACTTTGGTGCAATATATTGAGGAATTGGTATCATAAAATGTCATAATCAACTTATATGTTGCTACTTCGGTTCCATGCATTGTAAAATGAATTAATGAGATTGATTATTCGGTTCAATATATGGATATCTGGTTCCATATATGGCTGCTTTGGTATCATATATTGATGAATTGTTATCATATAATGTAATAACCAACTTATATATTGATACTTTGGTTTCATACACTGATAAATTTGTTTCATATATTGTAAAATGAATAAATATATTGATACTTCGGTTTCATATAAGGGCATTTGGTTCCATACATGGCTACATTGGTACAGTATATTGACGAACTGGAATCATATATTTAGAAATTCAACTTATATATTACAATGTCGGTTTCATACACTGACGGTATGGTTTTATATAGTGTAACTGTGAATTAATATAATGGCTTCCGGTTAAATAAGAAGGTGTTTTCAAGTCATATATAATCGAACTTAAATATTATCCAAATGGTTAAATAAATTGAAAAAGAACAATAGAAGCAGCCATGGCTTTCCATAACCTATACCTTTGATTTACTTACCGTTTTAATCTTATAACAATTTACGAGTCATCCTTCTTTCTTTAAATATGAATACCGGTAATGGTTCTCCAAACGTAATCACGTCCTCGTAGGATTTATATAATTGTCGACAGGGTTAGTTATATCATGACCATACTTAAAGCGATGGCAATGTAATTGAACATGTCATTCTTTTGTTCTATTTACACTTGTGTTTGCTTTTAAAACGATATGTTTGGACAGCTAAACAGTTGGCGTTGTTTGTTCCTTTTTTATGTGAAACGGATAAAAATATTGTAAACATTATTGTCACTGTATCCGATACTGTTATCTTTTCTTATCAGTCGCTCTCCAACCGAAGCAATAAAATCTGTAATTCGAGTGTCCATAATTATTTAGAGAAAAGAACAAACTTTTTTTAATTTACTAGTACGTGATATTGACAGAAGCACTGTTAGTATATCAGTGTAAGCAAAAACATAAGAACGTTTATCACCATTACATAAATGCAACCAAAATGAAAACAAAAATATCATTAAATAAACTAGTCAACGCGACCTATCAATTACGTTAACCTTAATATACTATGCTTCGTACTGTGCTGTTAAATATCAGATGGCTGTTTTGCTCTAAAATTAAACAAACAGTAAATTATTAGTAGTGAAAGCTAAATTCGAAGTACATTGAGAGTCCATGGTTATTTAGAGAAAAAATAAAACACTGTTTTTGATTTTACACTTCATGTGATCTTGACAGTAAGCACGAATTT